>NW_021604657.1:1403342-1448627 GCF_004785775.1 Grammomys surdaster
GAGAGAGAGAGAGAGAGAGAGAGAGAGAGAGAGAGATGGAGGAAGAGGGAGAAAGAACAGGACACATACCCTCTTTTCCTTAATCCATGTACATGTTCCCTTCTTTTCCTTAATCCATCTACCTTGAGCTGTCTCAATAACCTTCTTGTGTGGAACTTATAAATATATTGTGAGCTACGCTGTAGCCTCTCTTCAAATATGTGCACATATGCCATTCTTCTTTCCTTGATTAGACATTATATAGTACTTAAGCTAAATGTTTTAACTCTACTTTTAACCTTGATTCATAATTATTTTATTTTTTACTCTCAATAGAATTATTGATTTAATACTTACATTTCTGGGAATAGCATGACAGCTCTCTAACAAAAATAAATTATTTTCAACTAAGAAATTATAGATTGCATGAGTCTGACTTGAAAGCACAGGGAGTCTTTTTTTGCTCTATGTGAAGTTCCTCTAATGGTGACATTTTACAAAACTACAATATCCTAAACTGTGTATGGATGTCAGTAAAATTCATTGACCTAATTCAGGTTCTCTAATTTACTTGTAGATTGTATATGCATACAAACCTTTGTGTTTTGTAGTATGCAGGATACGTATCCTCTGGAGCATCAAAAGCAGCAAGCCCCAAATCTGCCATATTTCTTCTTGCTATTTGACACACACAATCACCTCAGTTACTAGATCCTCACTTCACAAATAAATTGTCTTCCCTCTCTAAAATCTCATAAGAAATATAACAAGGCAGTATGTTACATTTTGAGATATCATTTTTTTCACTTAGAATTATTGCCAGGATATGCGTCTAAGTTACCACCTATTCCATTTGTTCTGAGATCCATGGTGTGATTGTACACCATTTGCCTAGCACAGCCTTTCAGCTACTGTGTCTCGTGGGATACTTCTGCCTTTTGAAAATTATGAATGAATAGTTTATGAGTATTTTCATATACAAGCAGAATATTTACTCTTTGGGTAATAATTCACACACATACAGTTGCTGGGAAGACTCATTTTATTACAAAGATATTTGGTATTCCTTAGTTGTTGGGCCCTTTTCCTATTCATTCAATATGTTGCACTTAAGACTGTGATTTGATTGTGTAAAGCATATGAAATTTAAGGCAATATTTGTGTCTTTCTTCTGACAGATCACTAGCCATATGCCTCAACACCATTTGTTTAAAAGGCTATTATTCCATGAGCCTTGCATGTCATAGTTACACTGTAGATGTACAACTGGGCTAGGAACCACAGTATTGGATCATCTACATTTCAACCAGTTGTACATCATTTTAGTAGCCTTTTTCTGAATACCTTCAGGTGCTCAGGTAATATTGCAAAAGGAAGATGTACGATCAAGAGGACCAGACTTCCCATTGCTAGATAGCATCTTTTATATGCAACAGGAGAGCTACATTCATGAAATGATGTGATTGCCTGGATAAGACCTGCATAGTGACAACACCAGTAAAAAGGCAATGTAGATGGAGGAAATTTTCTGGCCCCAGATGAAATGATATAAAAATCAATGGATGCTGAGAAAGGGTGACTCACTTTTCTCCACGGTCAAATCATAGAAGGTGAACTCGTGAATTTGAAAAGGAGTGGTGAGTAAATATGGAAGAAGTTGGAGTGGGAGAGGGAATGGCATAAATACAGTACTAGTATATGAAGTTCTCAGACATATAAAAAATTAAATACAGGCCGTTGTTCATCACCATAGTTATCTATGCTTTTTAAAATACAAGACCCTCTTTAGTATACACTCCAGGTCTGTTTCTGAATCTCTCTCTTGACTTTTTGACTCTCTTATATATCTTAAATGCCAATATCACAGCATCTTTATTAGTTATTTATAGATAGTAAATCTTGAATACAGCTCTACCATTCCCTCCCACTTTATTTTTCCTTTTTAAGTCAATTGATACTAGTCTATTTATCTGATATGTCTTATAACTTTCAGAATAATATTTACCTCTTCTTGGACAATTGCTTTTTGATATGACTTATTCTAAACCTTTATATGATTTTGGGAACATAAATGTCACTACTATGTTACGCTATTGCATTATCTAATTTATTAGGATAATATCTGTCTACTTATTTAGGTATTTTTATGTGATTCATTATAAAAAGTCCCGTAAAGTTTGAGAAGGTTTCTACCAAAGTATGTCATTTTGTGTATTATAAGTGCTACTGTGTTTTCGTGTTTAGCGACACTAACTTGGGTTTTTCTGGTCTTGCCTTTGGTTTCAGGGAAGGGCTGCATTATCTAAAGCTGAGAAATGTTTTCTCCTTTTCCATCTTCATTTCAGTTTGCATAAATTTAGTGTTAATTCCTCTGTAAGCATATCACACTATTCTCTCATGATATCTGATCGGCCTGGAAATTCATTCTTCAGTATTTAATTAAAGATCAATTTCCTTGATTAAAAAAACAAGATTGTTAAGACTTTGTTTCATCTTGGTGGTTTTGGCAGCTTTGGGTTTTAAAAATCATTTAAATAATTTCTTTTAAGTTAAGAAATTCATGAGCAGAAATTTGTGTGTGCTCCTGTGTTTTTAATGACTCAGTTCTAGGAGGATTTAATTTTTTCAACTCGAAGTTTCAGTAATATATGTCTTTGTATTCCTCCTCATGGTGCTTAGTTTTGTTATATGCTTTTAAATTATGTTGACTTAAAAAGTAAATAGAATGTAGGAGCTGAAGCTTTGGATCCATGGTTCATAGTGCTTCCTAGTCACCAGTACTCAAACCAGGAAGCTCACAACTGTCTGCTACTCTAACTTCAAAGGGAGGGATGCCCTCCCTCTTCTGGCCTTTTAGGGAACCTGTACTCATATGTGTACACACACACACACACACACATATACACACACATGCACACACAAGCACACACACAAAGAAGAGAGAGGACAGACAGATTTATACATGAATTCAAAATAAGCCCAAATTTAAAGGTAGACATACATTTCATATGTATCAGTTTTCTCAACTCTTATCTCTCTATCCATTCTATTGACTTTATTTACATTGTCATTTTTAATTTATTTTAATTTAAAAATATTTCTGCTTCATTATGGGTTCTGTTGCTCTGTTGTTTCTAATCCTTTATGTGGTACTTAGGCGATTGGTTTGAAACCTTCCATAATATTTTTGGTGAGCCACTGCCGTGGCTAGCATGCCTCTGAGCCAAGTCCTGCCCTAACTATAGTCTTAGTATGTTCTGTATTATTCACTGTATCGTTTCACACATATTTTATTGTTTGAAACTAATGTGATAGAGGATGGGGAACTTATAAACATGTTATAACAACAGATTAAAGATCTCTTTGTCTCATCATCAATTGTTTTCGAACATTAATGATAACAGGTACCACACTTACCTATTATTTCAGCACTGAAAACAAACAAACAAAAATCAGGATTGCTAAAACAATCTTGTACAATAAAAGAACTTCTGGAGGAATCACCATCTCTGATTTCAAGGTGTACCACAGAGAAATAGTAATAAAAACAGCATGGCATTTGCATAAAAACACACAGGTTGATAAATGGAATAGAATCAGAGACTCTGAAATAAACACACAAACCTATGGACACTTGGATTTTGACAAAGAAGTTAAAATCATACAATTGGAAAAAAAGGAAAAAAAAAGAAAGCATGTCAATAAATAGTGCTGGTCTAACTGGGTATCTGCATGTAGAAGAATGCAAATAGAACCATACTTAAAACCCTGCAAAAAACTCAAGTGTAAGTGGATCAAAGACCTCAATGTAGAACTAAATCTAATGGAAGAAAAATTAGGGGATAGCCTAAAGTTCACTGGTACAGGAGACAACTTTCTGAACAGAATACTAATAGCTCAGCCATTCAGATCAACAATTAATAAACAGGAACTCATGGAACCTAAAAGCTTCTGCAAGGCTAAGGACACCATCAGTAGGAGAAAACAGCAGACTACAGAATGGAAAAAGATTTTCACTAACTCTATATCTAACAAAGGGCTAATACCCAAAATATATAAAGAACTCAAGAAATTAGACACCAATAAATCAAATAACCCAATTAAAAATAGAGTACAGAGCTAAACAGCATTCTCTAATGGATGAGAAACACTTAAAGAAGTGGCCAAAGTCCTTACCCATCAGGTAAATGTAAATAAAAATGAATCTGAGATATCACCTTCTAACCATCAGAATGGCTAAGAACAAATCTCAAGTGGCAACACACGCTGGTAAAGATGTGGAGCAAGGGGGAACACTCCTGTATTGCTGTTGGGATTGCAAACTTGTACAACCACTCTGGAAATCAATCTGGCAGTTTCTCAGAAAACTGGAGATAGTTCTACCTTAAGACTCAACTATACCACTCCTGGTTGTATACCAAAACATACTTGCTTGACTATGTTCATAGTAGCTTTATTCATAATAGCCAGAAACTAGAAATAATCAAAATGTCCCTTACCTAAAGAATGGATACAAAAAATATGGTACATCTATTCAATGGAATACTATCCAGCTACTAATAACAAAGACATCATGAATTTGCAAGCAAACGGATGGAACTAGAAAATATCTTCCTGAGTGAGATACTCAGACCCAGAAAGACACAGTGTACATACTCACTTATAGTGGACACTAGCCATAAAGTACATATACTACAAGTCACTGACCCAGATAAAGATAAAAATAAAGTAGATACTACCACAGATAGGGAAGCATACAGTGTTTCTGCCTGTGCTTGGTGAGTACATGTGAATGAAGCTCTTGTGATTAATCCCTGAACAATAAACTCTACAACTGTTTACAGGGTATTTCCAGTGACTTAGTCTTATAAAAATATAGAAATTACATTAAGTACATAAGAAAAAGTCAGTTGAGTATAAAGAATGTATGTGCGAGACCAGACACAAGGATCTTTCTTTAAAGAGAGTTATGGAGAAGACCACAGTGATTGCCAATGGCCTATGTAAATTTGGGAAAGTACATTTACCTCAGGGGTCATTGGCGTCTTCATTTGGGATATGCAGTTCTTGAAGCTGTTGAAAAGTATGCCTGAGATAATCTGCTGATATCTATTAGGGCAGCACCTGGCACCTAGCTCCACACAATGCTTTTCTGTATGTCTTTATCATCATCATCATCATCATCATCATCATCATCATCATCATCATCTTATGGTGCTTTCAGGTCACTGTATCTGTCTGCATGTGCCTGTTTTTATAATGGCTGATCAAAATTCTAGCGACTTTGCTTCAGCAACTGGAGACGGAACAAAAACTTAAAATATGTCTTCCCAGTATTCATCATAATTGCTAGTCTTACTAAAGAATTTCTGTATTATGTAAATTGTCCAGCACAAAGATGCTGCACAGAAAGTCTTGGCTTGAGATAGACTCGTCTGGGTGATGATGACAGACTGAAGTGAGATTTCTCACTATATCCAATGAGAACATTTTCTAGAGAAGTGATGTGCTCATAAAATCTAAGCAGACCTCATAAGCCACAAGCTCAGAGAGAAAGGGGAAACCTTTCATAAACTGACAACCCAAGTGGATAAATAGTGAGAAACACCACCTCCTTGTTTACATGTTTCCAAACAGTCATGTGAGAGTTCAGGTATGTTATTTTCATGTGTGGTGTGTGAAACTGTTGCCATTGTCTTGTGTTTGTTTCTTTGAGGGAGAATCTCCCTACACATCCCAGATGAGCAGAGTGTTCACAATCTCCCCCACCCTGTCTCTGTCTTCTGTGATAGGATTATAGGCTGCCACACTCTGCTTAGTTTATTCAGGAATTTTCTTTTTTTCAGCTTTGTTGCAATGTAACAATAACTGATTGTTGACAACACGAATATAAGAATTTTTAGCAAGTTTGTAACATTATTTTCAGGAAAGGCATTAAGCTAAATATTATACTTGTGAGATAAAATTCATGGTAGAGTATTTTGGAGTATTTCAAATTTAAAGAACATTTACTCTTATAATTATCATATCTTATATCACAAATGGAAATAATTTTAGCCTGTTATTAAAATGAATTTTAGGTGAGGAAATGAAAGCTCAATGGTTAAGAAAATGGCTTCTCTTCTAGAGTACCAATCTGTATTTCTTACTCTATTCTCAGCAGCCACATGGCAGTTAACAACCGTCTGTATCTCTGGTTTCAAGAAAACTGATACTCTCTTCTTGCCTCTGTATACACGTGGTATGCACAAATAAACATGTGAGCAAAATACCCATATACATATAGTAATTTTTTAAAAATTGAAAAGAAAGAATGTCACTGGGAATAATTTATACATTGAAGTAAAGAAACTAGAAAACACACAATGTGTTAAGCAGGATCCCCTAATTTGCACCCAAATTGGAAAAATGCAATGTAGCTTCACGAAAGTACCAGTATATTTAAAATGATTTATTTCCTATTTGATGGTGCCTTGTGCAAAGAAAATTGTTATTAATTAAATCAAAATTCAAAGGATTTATGCAAGTAAGCTTAATTATTTATTATAACAGTCAGTAGATGAGGATAACATTGGAAAGAGAGTTTAAAAATAAGCCAAGATCACAGAATCCAGATCGTGGACTATTGGTCTGGAGCCCCAGTTCTTGTACATCACACTGCATTTTCCCTCCTTCTGTTTTGTTTAATTAATTACCCATTAATCATATTTATTAATAATTAACTATTATTACTTATTATCCACTATTAATTAATTAATTATTATCCACTAATGCCATTAATAACTGCTCTGTACATTACACATGAAATAATTAAAATTCTCTACAATTGAAATGGTAGTTTTTAAAGTAGGAAATAGAGACTCTGAGTATACTATCTTTGAATTTTTTGGTTTGTTATGTTTTTTGGAAAAATAGCAGTATCTTCATGTAATTATTTATAACAATTAAAATCTAGAAACAGCAAAGTAGCTCATGTCTTTGGTTAGAACTCCTCTCTTTATCTTATACATTTCAGCAAAATAAGTAGATTCTTCATTTTATCCTAGGATTCTTTAAATATTGATAGCTAAATGTGGCTAATATTTTAGATATTTTCACAGTGAGATCCAAGAAATACCAATACTTAACTCATACAATATTTTCATTAAACACAGCAATCATCAAATACCTGATATCCATCTTCTCAATGTGGATGCCCTGCTCCAATTAGTCAGAGACAGGAATCTACATCTTTATACCGTATCTACATCATATCAGTATACCATTTCTACATCATACATGAACGCGCCACAAGATCCTAAAGGACTAAGACTGTTTCAGCTCAACTAGTTTTAAATGAATGTAACTTGGAGGCTGTATTGATTATAGTTACAAGTTGATTGACGGAGTAGATTTATTGAGCACAATGAGTACTATGATGAATGTGTGTCACTGTGCCTTACAATGGCTATTTCTATGTTGAGCACTCATCTTAGAGCTGCTGTTATTCTTGCTAAGCAAGGAGTTTCCTGATCTCCAGGATTCTCTATTAGTAGGGGTGCAAAGAGTTGTAAAATTCATCTCTGAAAGTTATTCTATTCACGCTCAATGTCAAAAAGCTACGCTGGATATCTAGGAAGGTAATTTAAACTACAAAGACCACAGTTGGCTAATTAGAGATAAAAGTGGCAAATATCTCACTCCCCCACTTTTAGCCTACACTCAGTAACGAATGCTGGCTTTGAAACTAGGTCTGGGCATTTAGTTGTATTCATTGGTAATCTATGGAAGATTTTAACCTCATGTATTACTACTTTATGTTAAAATAATCTTAGTCTTACAAAAATCCAACAAAATAGTAACTTTATGATGTTGTCAGCTTCCACATTATAAAGTTATCAAAATTAAGAAAACAAAATTGTCAAAAACAAACAAACAATGCTTCCCAAAATTCTTTAGTTCATGAAATTTTGATACTGTGATTGTTCCATAAATGAATTTGCATGACATTTCTAGACTGAGCCCAGCATTAATTAGGAGGAACCTTGTACATATAAAATGGCTATCTCAGGGTATAGAGTCAGGGGCATATGATGAGACATTTTATTGGTCATGACAATGATCATTTTATTTACATGGATTCTGGCAAATTTCTCTGGTTCACAGCTATACCTTACTATTATAATAAAAGTATCCAGTTTCATTTTATTCTGTGAGAAACTTACTATATAGCCTAGACTGGCATTGACAACTCAATCTCTTTTTTCTAACTTCTCAGAAAAGTTAAAATCACACAGATAGATAATATAACCAGTATAAAATGCTATAAATTATGTTACTCCCATATAATTACATAGAAAGATAGTATTCAAAGAGATATTGTCAAGAGAAGTGGTTACCATGGATCCCAGGAACATGTGAGAAGGATTGATGCAGCGCAGGAGAGTTTGTGGCTGTGAAATCCTCAGTGTAACAATTTGCAGAGGATTGAAGAATATCTCGTTTTCTTTTTTCCACTGAACTTTAAACACACAATGTGTGTTTAAATAATATCGTGTGCAAATTTAAAAGAAAATTTAATTCCAAGGTATGGAAATTCTGCAAACTAATGCTGACAAGGATAACGACTCTAAATTGGAATGAAAATGGAGGGAAAAATATTGACTAAGAACTAAAAGGTAAAGGTAAAAAAGGTGATGGCTCTAACTTTTTAAATCTCTATATAATAAAAACTTAAATACATCCATACATGCATGCATGCATGCATGCATACATACATACATACATAAGTGTTCATCATTTAATTTTTAAAATCAATTCCCAAAAAGATACTAATTAATCCTGATATGTACTGTATGTATTGAATTTAACAGTTTAGTCTCTAGAGGGCAGGTGGAGGGAGCTATTTTCTTTAGCAATGGAAGAAAACTTAAGATAAAACTGGCAACAACTAAAGGGAGACAACAGATAGAGTGTTAACTGGTGCATCAGCAGCATGAACTTGTATCTGGCTTGTAGAGATCAAGATGAGTCTGTGAAGAATGGTTAAACAGAAGTGTCCACTCCTAGTTAGTATAGACACATGGCATTATGAATATTGTCTTTGTGTTTCTATTTCTGTGGTAAACACTATGGCCAAAAAGAATGTGAGCAGGAAGCAGCTTATCTTAACTTACAATCTTAGGTCATACTCCACCATGGAGGGAAGTCAGAGTAGGAATGTGGATGCAGCAGAAAGCATAGACCATGACACTTTACTGATTTGTTTCCTACAGGTTGCTCATCCTGCTTTCTTATACAACCAAGAACTGCTTACCCAAGCGTGGGGCTACCCACTGTGAGCTAGGCACCTTCATATCAAGCATTAATCAAGAACATACCCACAACGCGTGTCTATGGCCAATCTAATGGAAGCATTGTCTCATTTGAGATCTCTACACATTACTCTAACACAGTGGTTCTCATCCCCCAATGAAGTTACATACCACAGCTTGAGAAACACTGCTCTAGGCAGTAAACTAAACAGGACAAGTACATAATGTGGAAAAGGGAACAGAAAATTTTATGAGGGAAAAAAATCACCGAAATGTATAAGTAAGTATTTGACAGCGACAATGTGACAATATAGATTATTATCATTCAAGATCTATTAATTATAATCAATATGCTTCATTAAAATAATATAGATAATGAGGAAATTGGAAGACCATGGAGACTCTAAGATTCCACTGATGAATGCATTATACATCTAAAAACAGTTTAAAAACAAGTACATGAAAGTGTAGTAAATTAATGTTAATGATATTTTGTATTCATGTATAAAATATATTGGGTTTTTTATTCAATGATTTAGATGTATTAACATCAGAATTTGGCATGATTACTGATTTTTATATAATTTCATTTCATTTTATATTCTAGAAAATATATAGGCTTATAATTCATTGTCTGTCCTGAAATTAAGGTGCAAAGCTAGTATTTTAGAAAATGGTTTGTCAACTTGTTGTGAGTTTTCAACAAGAAAATTTACATTGATATTTTGTAGAACATTTAGTGTAAATTCTTTCTAACTAGCAAATATGAAATAGAATCCTTATAGCTTTGTACTCATCTGAAGTATTTTTTCATTTGTGTTTTGAGTAAAATTGGGTCCTCATTATAAAATTATAACATTATAACATTTTAGAGTAAATGAGAGCTGTTATTTCTCTGCATGTTTTTTGTTATCAAAAAGTCTTAATAGCAGTCATTTAGCCAAAGCTTCAAATAACTGGACCTTTATCAAGGACCTGTGTAAACTCAAAGACTGAAGAACAAAACGGCACACACCTAAGCAGAGGTGACTAACTACATTTTAAGAGAGGCAGAACCATGCATACAAACTTTAGGTATAATATAATAAGCACAGAAAAGGAGGAGGGAGAAAACTAGAGTAGACACACAGGCTGTGTTGAATTTTGAGTTTTGCTTCATGAGAACATTCTCCGTGCATCTCTGTACATATTTGAGTCCATAACTGGATACAACGTGGTTTGCTAATATAGATACTTGATATAAGATTCAACTGTAATGTAAAAATTCTTCAAGACAATTTTATGTAAGGGTTTGATGAACAATAAAAGATAAAGATTATAATGGTTATAAAAATAATAGATCGATGGTCTGTACAATGGCCCAGTGGCTAAGAGCTAACTAATTCCTCTTCCAGAGTTCTTGAGTTCAATTCACAGCAACCATATGATGGCTCGCAACCAGCTGTAATGTGACCTGATGCCCTCTTGTGGTGTGTCTGAAGACAGCAACAGTGTACTCACCTATACAAAATAAATAAATAAATAAATAAATAAATAAATAAATATTTTAAAAACTAAACGATTGATAATATAATGATGATGAGTCTTAGACCTGATTACCACAGTGTGGAAGGGAGAGGAGTTATAGGCAATACTCACCACATGTGCTCAAGTCAGAATCTGCACATCTCTAGCACAACACCCAGGAAGTACTCAAGACCTCAGGATCAAGCAACAGCTATGACTTGTCTATCTAAAACAGCTTTATAGTCAGTACACATAGTCATTTAGTTTAGGCTTTAACAGGTTCTGATCAGTCAGTCTGAATGCTCAAAATTGTAAGGAAACAGGATATTAGTTTTTGTACTCAGTTTTAAGTCTTCACTACCTTTGTTGACCTACCTGGCTAACAATATTTTGTTGAATTTTTATATTTGCATATCTTTTGCTACTCAGTGGTCTCTGAACTTCTCATAGATAGTAACTGATTATTTTTTGTCCTAGCCCACTGCCACATTTCTGGCCCAAAATTACATTAATTGATCATCTGCTTCTGTAGAATGCATTTGAAAGAACCTAACTGGTGTTTTGTTGATATATTGGGGATAAATATCGAGCACATACATGTGTTGTAAATGGTAATGGTTTAACTGTTCCCATTATTTAAGGAAAATAATACAAATGGCAACAACAACAGCCTCAGACGGCTGTTTTTCTGACTCACATGTAGAACAGAAAAAAAAATGAGAGGAATTATCATGTAATTTGGTCCTTTGGTCTCAGGTGTATGGATACTAGTAACTCATTCTATCAGGACAAGATAATATAATGTAAAAAATTCTGGTCTCCACATATGTGTATACCTGTCCCTTGAATAGAATAAGACTTGGTTTGTGATCAATAAATGAGCAAGTGATATATATATATATATATATATATATATATATATATATATATGATTAATTCATTCTCTTATTCCAGCTACCATCTTCAAGGAAATTTCATAATTGATATACTTTTTTCAATTTTCCATATAATTTCCATTTATTTGCGTCCAACCCCTGCACTAAAGAGTTTGTTTTCATAGTGATTGTAGCACACCTCAATCTTCATTAAAATTTTTGTCATCTCACTATCTAATCATCTTTGCATTGTATTGCATCATCTTTGTGTCTGAATTAGTTGAATATTTATTATTTTGTTGTCTGAAATAGCAAATAAAATACATAATATGCTACATCAAGATCTTCAATAGAAGACAACATTGTAGACTATTGGATTTCATGAAAATATTCATGCCCCTCAAATATCCTGATTTATATTTCATGATTGAATGTCTCCCAAAATCAAGATTAAAACATCTCAATAAAATAAGTGCATATTAAAGAGAAGCAGAAGGAGGGTGTTTTCCAATTCAAATGGTTAGCCTTAGAAGGAGACATAGAAATAGCATTTAAAAGATTACGTAGATTCAGAAATTGTGTGTGTGTGTAAATACATATATTACACACACACACACACACACACACATATATGTATCAATTAAATTTTAAAAGAGGCTATGAATTGAAAAAGAGCAAGGAGAATACATTAGAGGGTTTGTTGGAGGAATGAACAAAAGATGTAATTATGTCTAAAAATAAAAGAAGTAAGTAAAACTGTAAAATAATTATCTAACCAAAAATAGACACAAGATCCATCCTATAATTAGTAATGATTAGGAGAAGAAAATGTAGCTTTTGAACTGAGAAAATGATGCTTACAGCTCACAGCTGACTTTTGCAATGAGTGAACTGGAGTTTCTTTTAAAATAAGACAGAAAGCTATAGCTGTATGCTCACTGTTTTTATACTCATCGTAAGCATGGCTTTTTCCAATTTGAATAAAACAGTCTCTTTTCTGTACAACCATGTTGTTGAAGTGAAGAGTCAAGAGTACACAACAAACTTCATGCAGTTAACATTCATCTTTCCGAGTCTACCTCAAATGCTACTTCATTGTAAAGTCTGTCCACAAGCCTCATTCCAAGGCATCCATTTCACCTTTGCACAAAGCTTCATATAGAATAAGAAAAGAACTGTTAGATGTTATTTGTAATCTGAATATACTTACTAAAAATGAATTCATGAATATCTTTGAAGCCTTTCTCAATGCTTTATTTAATATATATTTTTCTAAGAGATAATTGAAGTGACTCACAATTAGATAATATACCGCTTCCTTTACTCCCAACCTGCAGCATGGCAGCAGAGGCACGTTTGAGATTTCGAGGCAATTCTGGCATACTTAGAAATTTACATAGACACTGTCTAAAATATATGGTTTTCTATTCATAAAAAATAAGGAATTTTAGGAATTTGGAAACATCTTCTTCTTTCCATTCCTGATACTACTCCTAAATACTTCCTAGTCCATGAATTTTTATATGAGCCCCTGAATTCTTTTTAAACTCCCTTTCTCTCTTGTCTAGTGTATCCTGTATCGTTCACCATCATGGATAGAGTCCTGGGAAAATTATAACTTCCAATGAGCCAGAACAAACACAAGTCATCAAATATAATTTCAGTAATGAACCTCAATGCTTTACAATTGAATACTTCCCCAAATGGTTACAATTTATTAATGTCAGATTAAAGGAGTCTGTTCATTTTTCTAACTCAGTTAAGAGAAAGTTAATGAATGGTGGTGCTTCCTAGTCCAGACTTCTAATGACTATTTGGGGAATATGCAGACCCCAGTGTGAAATGGCTCAACTAATGTCATTGGATTATTGACAAACTTCCTCTCTATGTACAATATGCCTCTCTATACAACCTTTTTGCTAATGAGAGAGCAATTATATCATCAAGACTTAAATGGCAAGAAACATCATCACCTATAATTAACATCACATCAATTGATAGGCAAACGCTTAATTTTGTCAAGTTCCTTTCTTTGGGTATTCTTACTGACAAATGTTTCCACACTACATAAATAAAATTGATGGTTTTAATGGCCAGTAACAATGATGAAAATTGGCTGAAGAAGATTAAAAACAAACAAACAAAAAAATCAAAGCCAAACAAAACACCTTTTCTTTGTCATCACCAATCTTGATTGGAAAGCTTAGTGTTTAATTGCCACATGTGTAAAATCACCATGACACTGAAAAATATTTTATTTTCTGACCTAAATTTATATTTGCTTTTATCAACAATCCTTAAAAATGATAAGTGATGACGTATTAAAAGTTTGAAACCATGAAAGAAGTATTGATTATTTTTTATATACACACAAGTGTGAAAGCTTGCAAGAGGGGGCATAGTAACATCTATTTGATTCATTGAAACAGACAGGAAATGATTAAAGAAGAAGCATCATCACTAGGGATGTTTCCAACGGGGTGGAAGGAAAAACTCAGTCAATTCTATTTGATTTACTTTTCAAAAAATAGCCCCATACTAGAGAGTCCTACTGGTTTAATTTCTCTGTTCTGAAGTGAAGCCACTGTCTTTATGAATTAAAAAATACGGGCTAGATTGTTCTGTTCCCATATCTAATACTTCTGTTTTTAAAATGTGACTTTTCATTGTTATTAATATAATACAAAAAATGTTATAGAAGGTTCTACAAATCTAATAAGGAAGAACTGCAGTGTCCCAATGTAGGTTTACTTCCTAACAGCAGTAGCTTTCAGGGCTTCAGCTGTGAACCTGGCATTTACATTTTTAAAAATAATACAGATGTAAATTTGTCTAGTTCATTGACTTGAGGTACTATCTAAGGAAAACATATACATAGTGAAAAATGAGATATTCTCTAATGTCGTTTCTCATTTTTATAGTTTGACAGAATAATACTGACAATAATATTGCAATGTCTTAAACTAGACATTTGCCTAGAGGTTCATAGTCAATACATTTTGTCTTTTTACAACTTCTCATAAAATCCTTTAAAAGCAGATATCATTCATTTTGTTTTACATATAAGACAAATTGTATTAGAGATCTTGTGTAATCTCTAAAATGATAGTAATTAGAAGAATTAAAATTGAAATCCAGACTTCCATTTTTAATAATTACTTTTCTAAAAGCCAAGCAGACATCATTCTCTCTAGAATATTATCATCTTTCACTTACCATATAACCATTGGTATTTATTTATGCCATTATAAGTTCTCGATAACCAATGATTTTTGGATGTAAAATTACCCTCAAGGGCACCACAGTTTATTGAAATTATGTACTTATTTAATGAATTGTGTTTTTTTTCAATTAAATTGCTATTTCGAACATTTCAAAGATAAATATCTTTATTCATAATGTGTAGACATTTAAAATTATATTCCTGTGCATTCACCAGTTAATCTTCTTAGGATAAGATGCTATTAATGGGTTTCTTTTAAATTAATCTGTAAAATATGAGTAATAGCCAGTCACAAGGATCAAGGATCAATATTACATAGAAACCATACTTAGATCTTGATTTCTACTGAATTGCACAATTCATAGAAAGTAGAAACTAGTGTATTCTCAAGAGCTGCCAGCATTAAAGTCGAGTTTAGAGACAGTTTTCTTTAAGATAGTACAATTCAGAAAGCAGGCAAAAACCTTTCACGTAGCAGAAGCATTACTTTTGCCCTCATCTGCTGTATTAAAAGAAACAAACAAAAACTTGAGTGATATTGGGAGAAAGTGTCTCCCTAGCAATGATATGTAACTGCCTATATATATGATAGTAATAGAGTAATAATGTGTGTATATTGTATATTACATGGTACAGTAGACTTCACAGATACCAGGTAGTTTCTTTAATGGACAATACCATCTTGAGAAGTCTTGGGTCCTTGGAATCCATTTTCTCTCTGAGATTCAGCACAAGTAAGTTTAAGAAAGTATGTGATCCATTCTCCAGTCACAGCAGCAAGTTCCACAAATCTTAAGTAATACCCCTCAAGATCGTATTGAGTTTTATTTTCAGTTTTAGCAACCAAATCTGTTTTTCATGCAGACAGAAAATAAACTGATCTGTTGAAATTCTAATGCTATATTTTCCACATTTTCAGAATATCTCAATCCTAGGAATATCTGGTGAAAGGGAAAATAACACATAAATAAATATCAATGAGATACTGTTGAAATGATGCCAATATCAGGTTTCTAGGAGGCAACTCAAGACCTCACAAAATGCTTGTAAAAGGCTCTAAAGTTGGATAGACCACACTGAAGAGCCTGAACTTAAATTTTATGCTGTATATTCCATAGTCTACTGGAACTCAGTTTTGTAGAGTTGAAAAGAACATTATAACAAGGTCATACAGTAGATTTTTCTTTAGCTTTTTGATGATTCTCCACACTGATTTCCAGAGTGGTAGTACTTCTTTCCAATCCCACCAACACTGAAAAAGGATTCCCTTTTCCCACATCCCCCATCATTTGTTATAGACTGTTTTGTTGCTCTTTGCCATTCTGAATAGTGTAACATGAAATCTCAGTGTTGTTTTGATTTGAGTTTCTATAATTTCTAGGTACAATGAATTATTATTATTATTATTATCATTATTATTATTATTTAGAATTCTGTTCAGGTTTCAGGTCTATTCATCTGTTTTTCTTTTTTAAATGGTCATTTGGATTTTTGACTCGTTTTGGTTTAGTTTTTTTTATATATATTGGATATCACTCCTTTGTCAAATGTGTAGCAAAGATTCTTTTCCATTCTATGGGTTTCTTCTTCACCTGACTCTATCTTTAACAGTGCAGAAGCTTTTATACTTTATAAAGTCCTTGTCTACTACTGTCCTCAGTTCTTGGGCAAATGGAGTCATTCTGCACCCAAATCTTATACAGGTAGTACTGCCTCTGCTTTCTTCTGATAATCTTAGTGTTTCAGTTTTAGGTTTTAGATCCATCGGGAGATTAGTTATTGTTCAAGTGAAAAATGCATCATAAATATACATTTAGTACTTCATAAATTCTTAAAATAGGAGGAATTTGTTGTAAAAATTGTTTTCACATATGTGTTTGGCATGTCATAAAAGTAAGAAACCTTATTAGGTCCTAAATGTCTTTTAAAAAAGTAACAAGTCTCTACACTCTGCCCTGCTTTCTTTACCTCCCATTCCTTTAAATAACTTCATTCTAGCGTTTGGTTAAATACTTTAGTTTAACCTCACCTATCTATTGAGAATATTGTGGGGCAGTGGTGGCACATGCCTTTAATTCCAGCACATAGGAGGCAGAGGCAGGTGGATTTCTGAGTTTGAGGCCAGCCTGATCTACAGAGTGAGTTCCATGATAGCCAGAGCTATACAGAGAAACCCTGTCTCGAAAAAAGAGAATATTGTGGAGTGCTTCCTATTTCTTGATGATATCCCATCTCCCAAGAGAGTGCATTACGAAGTGGGATCATTACTGAACACAGCACAATGCCTTTGAGACTTACATTTTTCTCCTTTTACAGTGAATTTGTCTTTTGTTGTAATTTGCCATGTTCTGTGCTTATTCTAGGGTACTTTATTCAGAGAGAGTTATTTGTTTAACACCATTGACTATGTTAGCCATGGGGCAACTTATTGACAATTGACATCTGAATTACAGGAAGTAATCAATTAACTTGCATTAGCATGGAAACAGATATAGTATTCTCTTGCCAATTCTCAAACCTAAAAATATCAGTCACAAGTAGAAGTCTATGTATAATCCTATCTCTAGGGTATGCAATCTGGAAGTACATATGTAGGAAACAAAGGAACTTCCTTCTAAAAATCAACAAAGGTGCATTATAAAGTAAATACTCTGGTCAAGAATTACAAAGTGGTTTTAGTTACCTCTTATGTGTCATATATGTAGCAGTTCCACTGATGCTCACAGGAGCATCTCAGGCAAGAGACAAAAAAGATTTATTGCTCATGGCAGTGAACAAGCCTCACATATGCAATAAATAGTAACCTACTTCCCTGAAGCTCCCATATCAGTGCTGCTGCTGTTGCCCATTGTGTGCTAGTGACTCGGGGTACTGGGTGAGTAAGCCTGCATTCTGATTGAGAAGCTGCCCAGGCCTAGCTTCAGTGTAGAAAGCTGTGGAGAATTAGGAAATATACAGTGATTTTAAAGATACCATCATGATTTTATTTATTCAAGCATATAGATAAGCCACAAAGAGTGTGAATACTAATACCATCTCTCTGCTTCATAGAGAGATGGGCTGAAAGTTTCTCTCAATCTTGGTTTTCATTCCATCTATGGCTAGGGAGAAGGGCACCTATCCTATAGAGTAAATATTTTTCTAAATATTACTCAAGTACAGTATTTGTCTTCTAAGGTAAAACTCTTCCACAGAAGATTTTCCTTAATCTGTAAGTAATATATATGTTATTTTCTCCATTATGAAGATTTGATCTTCAAACGATTCATAAAGAAACATGAAAAATTATGAGCAAGTCTTTTATTTTAATTTAGAAAGAAATAGAACAAAGTGGTTGACTGATAGTAGAAAACACTCACAAATCTGCTGTCACAATTTAATACTTCTCTGTGAAATGATCCCTGTTTATACGAGCTGTAGAAAAGTTGTATGGCCGTGTGAATTATCCAGTATGTTGAGGGGAAAAGCCTCCGAACACCCCACTGCCCTGAAATACTTGTGTATAGTGTTCTTTCTTTAAAGGGCTATATCAGAAGGTATAAGGCAATTAGGATTGATTCCAGTGCCACAAGAATATTTCCTGATTTGAGATCTGATAATAAAATATTTTTACTTTTAATGTGTCCCAAAGAATAAGCTTCTAAAAGCTTCTAGATTATTGGGTTCGCATTTAGTGTTGTTTGTTAAGGACAATCTGACATGTTGGCTCAAAGGATCAAGTGACTGATACACAATCCTGATGGTTCATCCCAGGATCCCACATAAAAATGGAAGGAGAAAAGTGACACCACAGAGTTGTCCACTGACTTATACACACACACTTTATGGCATGTATATTTACATTATAAACACACACACACACACACACATGCACACGCTCTAAGCAATAAATAAAAATTGGGGATAAATTCTGTTTTCAGAAAAAATTTGAAACTTCTGTACTTCTGATATAATATAAAATCCATGTTCCAATAATGGAGAATTACTAGAAATGTTACAGGCAACGAAGCTTGGGGTTTGAAGTGCCTTGGAGAATGTGGCATGGAGTCTATTAATTTCAGCAATAAAGGAACCAGTGCTGAAAGAGCAGGCATGGCTTGTTCAAGTTAATAGACCTTGCGGAAAATAAAACAAACGTGACCTCCATTCGCTCAGTGGCTTGTGAGTTCATTCAGTAAGTATTTACTCGAGTTGTCTCGTGTTACTGGAAAAGTGCTCTGCCCTGAGGAGACAGAAAAAAAAAATGAAGAGAAATAAAGGGGTGAGTGTACTACAAATTGCCATGCAGTTTATAAAGGAAAATTCTAGCTCAGCATTGGATAGTGCACCTACAATCCCAGACCAATCACTCAGGCTATGAAGGAAGAATGACAATCCAAGGTCAGTCTGTGATATGGATGGTGACTGTGTTAAGAGCAAATGGAGCTAAGTTTTTCTCCCTATATATTTACTTACTTACTTACTTACTTACTTACTTACTTAATTTGCAACCTGATCTCAGCCTCCCACTCCCAGTATCCACCTCACATAGCTTCTTCCCCTTCTGACCTCCCCTGGCACACAAGTAACTGCCGTTCTAAGCAAGAGACCTCTGCCACTGAAACAAGACAAGGTGCCTCAATTAGGGGAACAATGGCCACTCTCAGGTGCAGCTCCTGCTCCAGTTATTTGATGAACCACATAAAGTCCAAGCTGTATAGTTTCTACATATATATGGGGGGTGGGGAGGAGCTGGAACTCCAGCTCATATTTACTCTTTAGTTGATGGGTCAGTCTCTGAAAGCTCCCAGGAGAACAGTTTAGTTTACTCTATTGATCTTCCTGTAGAATCCTTATCACCTTCAGGTCCTTCAATCCTCCCTCTATTCTTCCACAAGTCTCCCTAAGCTCTGTCTAGTGCTTGACAGTGGGTTTCTGTATCTGTTTGCATGGGCTGCTGGGTGGAGCCTCTCAGAGGACAGCTATGCTAGGCTCCTGTCTGCAAGCATAACAGAGTATCATTAAAAGTCTTGGGGATTGGTTCTTTCCCATGGGAAGGGTTTAAAGTTAGCCAGTCATTGGCCACAATTCCCTCAGACTCTACTCCATCTTTTTCCCAGACAACATATTCCTTCCTTCCTTCCTCCCTCCCTCCCTCCCTCCCTCCGTCCCTCCCTCCCTCCCTCCCTCTCTCTCTGTCTCTCTGTCTCTCTCTCTGTCTCTCTCTCTGTCTCTCTGTCTCTCTCTCTGTCTCTCTCTCTCGCTTCCCTGCCTCCCTCTGTCACTCCCTCCCTCCTCTCTCTGTTTGTGTGTATATTTGTTTATGTGTATAAGCATGCCCACCATGGTGAGTGAGTGAAGGTCAGAAGACAAAATTTATGGGAGTTGATTGTCCATTTCCATCATATAGGTTCTGGGGACCAAACTTGGGTCATCATGCTTGATAGAAAACATCTTTACCTGATAAGCCATTTCATCAGCCCTACTAAGTGAAATAGTTATTAAAAAGGATGAAAATCACATAGAAATTTAAACATACACCTATGTTTATACACACACAAATGTGTGTTTACATAAATGAGTGAATGTATGTCTTTCTCCTTGTTGCTTGCTATTTTCGTATTATATATACACATATATTTGAAATTAAAAATGTATATGTATATACCTCTGTGTATTTTTCACAAAACTCAACATAATAACATAAAAATTAATCTCCTTAATATAAAAAAGATCAAAGCAGTTACAGTGCGTAAATTCTGGTTCTAATGGTAAGAATCCTCACTTTTATTTCTTCCAACGATGCATAATTCTGATACAGATTGACATTTTCATGTTAGTAGACTCATAGGATGCTTTAACAGAGGTTCATCATCTTACAAATTGCATATTTTATGTATCTTTTGTATCTCCTTGTTTTGATATACTACAATAAATAAAATTTGCAAGCTTAATTTTTAATAAGTATCAGTATGACAGCTGATTAGAAGGAGCAGCATTAAGTGGGGGTCTCTATGGCATGTAGGTGCCTGTGTGTGAGAGAGTATAAATGAACACACCACCTATAAAGAAAGCTGATAAACGTCAACATTCCTTGTGGCCATTTTTACAATGTTAGATTATCTAATACAGCAGAAACTGAACTGTGATTTGTTTTCCTACTTTCTCTGTAACATGCTTTTCATGCTCTAGACACCAATGACATTCTGAAGTCATAGGAAAAAACCCTATAGATGGAATTCATCCTGTCCCTGGCAATTTGCTTGTCAATCTCTCTGAACTTCATCCTGAGAGTCTATAGGTAGCTCTGTAAAATTGTTATTATTAGTATTATAAATTTTAGTATACATTTGGTAATTAAGTGATTTAACTTATTTTGCAGACTTGAGTGCTGTTGGCTGAGAAGTACTAGCCTATTATAGCCTTTTTCTAAAGTAGTAGCCAAAGGCCAGTAAGATAGGTCAGTGGGTTAAGGAAACTGATGTCTAGCCTGACGACTGGAGTTCAATTCATGTAATCTCATAGTCAAAGCAGAGAAATGGAATGCACAAGTTGTCCTCTAACACTCACAGGTGTGTGCACTTGCATACACACACACACACACACACACACACACACACACACACACACCATGGATAAATTATAGTAAAATTAAAGACAAAATAAAGTGGCCAAAATGGGACATAGAAATTGTTGTAGCTTGGTAGCTTAGAATAAAAGAAAAGTTATAACAATTTCTCGACTAAACAGAAAAGAAAATAGCTAGAGAAAAAATACATTGCATAGTTATTGATGCATCTAATTCTATCTTAATTGAGAGGGGACCAGGCATACTACAGGCAGAAGCCCAAATGACTTGTGTGGGTTTCACAGCAAATGAGCAGTAAGTGATTTTCTGACTTTGCTCCTGCCACTGGGAAGCCGCTGACTGACGTCTCCTTCATCTTACACTGCACATTACAGTGGCCACTGTCAGGCTCTCCGAGGAACGAACAAATTGCCTTCTGTTTATATCCCATCAATCAGACAGAGTAATAGGCTATTTCCTCAAACCTTAGAAATGTGTCCAGCTCAATCAGAGTAGTTGGAAGGTCTCCAAAGTCACAAGGAAGGAGGTAGGATTCAAAGATCAGAGTTCATAAAAAATAATGTGCCCATTTGAAAATTTTAATTATGTTCTCTTTCTGACTCCTGGAAAAGCTCAGTTCTTTGACAGAACAGTGTGAAACCCATCAGAAAGCAGATAAAGCATCTTGGTTTTATTCCATTTGTATAACAGCTGCATGAAATCCAAAATGTTTCTCTCTCTTTCCCTCCCACCCTACCCCAGCTAATATATCAAATAATAATAACAACAATTCTAGTGTACCACCAACAGTTTCTGTATATCACCTTGTTTCTGCTTATCAATCTCATTTTTAGCATTTGCCACTTTCCAGTTGAAGGTCTTAATAAATGCCCTATAATTCTGTGTATCTGGACATTTATTTGAAAAATTCCAACACAATTTATACTGGGCACAATCATTGAACCATAGGCTCTGTTTGTGAAAAACCTCAAGATTCTTTAGGACCTAACATTGGTGATAGGATTCACGGATTCATCCCAAATCCCTGAGCTGGAATGGGCTTGCCACATGTTTTATGCATCCTAGGCTCACCTCTGTACCTACCTAATAGCATGCACCATATTGTGTTCATTTTCATGCCTAGCATATGGTCTGATAAAGTTTTAATAAAGTAATACTGAATTAACTAATAAATAAATAAAGCTTAGTCACATGTAAGTGAAGATGTTAAAGTGAAGCTAAATCTTACCAGAGTTAGTTAAACGTGAACACTATAGAACAATTTCTTATTATCATGATTTTTCAAGACCTTTCTAAACTTAAACTCCAAATTGTGTTACTTGGTGAATATTAGCTTGGCTTTACCAGAGAAAAAGATATAGGTTATGAAAGGGACTTGGGAATGATTAAACAAAAAGAATGAAAAACATGAAAATTTGAAAGTAAGACACTGTGAAATTCCGTACTAAGCAAGTTTCAGAGGTGAAAGGGATGATGGCCTACTTACCAAAACTTCTCTAATCAAGGGAGTAAAATCCACCCTCAGGATTAGCAGACTTGAATTCCACCTCCTAAGTGAAAACATGCAATTTGTAAATGGAAAAAATCCAAAGTAAACATCTTAAGACAGTATGTCTGAGACTTTTAATAATTGTGATTTCAGCTTAGGTCCTTATTATGTAAACATTGGAGTATCTCAGACATAAATGATAATTTGGGGTACAAAAGAGACAAGGATGACATAATTTATTATCAATTATGAGCTATTTTTTCTTAATTTCTGTACTTTCAATAGCTCCAAAGTTGCTCTGCTCTGATATCTAATTTCACAGAGATTGCTATGACATTTTATCACTTATCTCGTGATGGAGTTCACTTTTATGACTATGGACAGAGAATAAAACTAAAATTATAACATGTTTAGTTCAGAGGCCCTACTTGAATTTATTTGTGATTCCAGAGCCAAGTGGCAAATATCTCATTCTACAGTTTAGAAGGCAGTTCCCTGGATGGGTTAGAACTCTTGGCTTTTCTTAGAGGAGAATAAAAAAAATGACACAGAATAAAGCAGGCTGACCAGTGTCAGGTCCTACCACCTGCTCTTTTCTGTAAGCATGCCAATAGAGGGAACATCTCCATACACATTTATGTTGACTGGGCTCATTTGGAATTACAGCAGTGATCTATGTTCAGAGGTTCAGTATTCTGTCTGAGAGTTTACCTGATTCCATAAAGCTTTGGTTGGATGATGGTATGCTTAGCCTTACAGTCTTCCTTGAGATTGGTGGGATCCACTGAAGCCACACACAGATACTTCTTCTAACTCTATAGATTCTATAGTGACTTTGTTCTATAGCAGGATCTCATTTTTGGCTTTCATATCAATTTTCCTGTTCAGGAGGTTCACAACCTTTCTGAGGTTCAGCGAATACTTGCCTATCAATCCTGATCTTTGAAGATGATAGTTTTTGTTCATTTGTATATTTGTCCCTTAATAACTTCACTATTTTTAAAGGCTTCAAAGACCACACTTTACAGTAGCATTTGTTAGTTTAAGAGTCTTTCTGTATGTGTAAAAGCATAATTTATTTTTTCCTCTCTGAAGATTATTGTCTCAAAATTATATGCCTGGCTTCTTCCCTAAAACATGTGGAACTTTATTTATTTATTTATTGAAACTTCTGTGATTCCAAGTTCCCAGATTTATATCGGTCTTTAAGAAATTCTCAGCTTTGATCATTCAATTATTTATTGGCCAAACATGTATTTCTTTATTTTATGTTCACAGTTCTGTTTGCATATGTGTTTATGCACCAGCTTCTTGCTTTATGTCCACAGAGGGCATCTCATCTCTGTAACTGGAGTTAGAGACAGTCGTGAACATCCATGTAGGTACTGAAACTGAACCCTCCTCCTCTGCAAGAGCAGTAAGTGCTGTTAACCATTGAGCTATCTGTAAAGCTTCTTTTCTATTATTTCATAGTTGAGGGGAAAATGTTTTTTGTTGTTGTGTTGTTTTATTTTTTTATCCTCTGTTTCTTACAGGTCTGGGAGCCTGATAACAGGATTACTCTATTCTCTCTACTTCCTTCCCGGCTATATTGCTAACAAAGTGAAATGAATTCCATTATGTAGCCATAGACAAAGTTTTTAACTGAGGCATAATAAAAAAATTTAAATCTAGTCAAGCCATATGGTGTGATGATATGAGATATAGATTGTTCGGTGATTACCATATTCAAGCAAATAAATTTATACATCACTTCACATTTACTTGATATATTCATTTATGCATGTGTATATTTATATATTACAAATAACATTTGAAATCTATACTTTTATCAAATTTCAGTATGCAAGACGGTATTATTAAGCTAATCATGGTGATGCATTCCTGAAATCCCATCATTTAGGAAATAAAAGCAGGAGGATTCTTAGTTCAAGGCCAGTTTCAATTGCACTAGCAAGTTCATGGCTAGCTTGGTCATCTCAAAAACAAAACATGTATATACAGGATAGAACAAACCATGTAACAAATAAAACATTCTTAATTCTGAATATTAGATTTCTGGATATTATTTATCTTATAATTGAATACTTATACTCTTGGTGAGCATCTTCCATTCTCTACCCCTGATGCTGACTAAGCCATTTTATTCTGTATTTCTTTTTATTAACTCTTATTTTAGAATCTATACGTACACCAAACTACACAGTATTTGTCCCTTTGTGTCCAGCTTATTTTAGTTAACAAGTATCCTCTGGGCCCACACATATTGTTACAAACCACATCATCCTCTGGTTGAATTAAGTATAATAACCAATGAAAATACAACATTTTCTTTATGGGTTCATCTGCTGACAAACATTTAGTTTCCATCTGTGCCTTGGTGACTGTGAATAATTCTGTGATGAACTACAGATGCTACTTAGAGATATGGATGTTATTTTGTTCAGTCCTGGCAGGGTGCTGTCCATGCTAAAGCCAAATTCAATTGTATAACCTATGATGAATGCAGCCGTTTTCAAAGCCTGGAGAGAGATGGAAAGGCCCCTTTAACAAACACTCTCACTCATTGATTAATCCGTTTTAAATATCATCAGTGAGTTAAACTAACTAGCAGACATTTTTTTTTCAGGCTCTAATACTTTTGGAGCATGAATTGAAGTAGAATATGTGGCTCATTTTCAAGATTGATTTCTATTTTGATTAAAAAAATAAACATTTTTCCTTTTTGATACATTTCCATAACGTTTATTTTAGAACTATTTGAAATACTGTTATTGTGATCTACAACCATCCTAGTATGTTCTTACTGCAAATATTTGACCACATACCTCCAGCAAACACATAAAGTAGTCTGTCATTGACAACAGATCTATTTTTCTGATCAATGTTTGCTTGTATTCTCTCCAAGATAGCTACTGTGTATCATTCATCCCTTTGTTACCAACGTAACCGCACAATTCTTATTTCTTCATTTATTTTACTCAGATGTATTATATCAGCAAAAAAATTAGAAATGTCTCATTTCCTTCTGTCCCATATTGTACTTATCTGGTCTAAGACTATAAGTTATGCAGGTTGAAAAATTAATAATGAAGACCCCCCTATGTCAGGCTAATATCAGCCTTGTATATCCTCTTTGCATGCCATGTGTTCTTACTTGTTCATAGTGTATTGCTATGGCTACATCTTTAATTATGATTCTTCCTCCTATTATGTACCTCTTTCATCAGAACACAGTTTCATGACAACAACTTGTTTATAAAACAGTAGTCTCTAACGGTTCCTTTCCCCTACAATTTTTGCCACTCACTGTCTGAATAAATTGTGTACAGGTAAATGTCCCTATTATTTGTCCCACACCCTGTTTTCCTGTGTACTCACTTCAACTAGCCTTGGTTCTCAGCTTGGTGCTACTGGAAAGAATTAAAGTCTTTAGTACATATGCTCTACTGAGAGGGGAATTGAATTGGACACTGAGTTCCTTCCAGTAGCCATGGGAATAGCAGCTTCCCCCATCACAGACGTTCATCATGCCCTTAAATCAATGTACTTCTCCATCCCATTTTCCACTTGCTCTTTAGATGCCAGCATATCTGTCAACTCAGACTTTCATTTCTTTTTATTTAGTAACATCATGACACAGACTTGTCCACAACATGCATGTTGAAGCTACAAGTGCTTACCACTTACACTTAGTGTACTCCCTTGCATTAATTCTAAATTTCTCTGGAACATCTCTTGTGTCTGCTGTTCAAGACGTCACCATGTACGCCTCATGTTTAAAACCCAATATTTATATCAAACTCTTATCTTTAAACTATAAGCAATATCCTTCAGAGCTGGCGGGGGCGGGGGGTGTTTGGATCTCTAGCTCTAGACCCTTGAGTGACTTGATTCTGACACATCCAGTAAGCAATTGCCTACAGTTACAGCGTCTTTGTCTGTTCACTTTCTGTTGTATGTTCTATCCAAATCATTTCTTACTGCCTTCAGCAATGCTACTGAATCCAAACTACTGCTAACCTCAATGATTCAAGCCTCCCCTCCTACCCCCAGACACAGTCACCTCATTATTATTACCATTGCCTATTAATTAGTGACTTGTGCTACACCCTGAGTTTCCACAGGACATCTTATTTCACCAATGTGATTAAATTCTTCCTGTGGGTGTTAAATTTTACATATACTCTCACCTTTCTGGTGATTCCTATGGCCCTGCTGCCCCATTTTAAGCTCTACTTAACCTTGGAGCCTTTAAACTTCCTTTTCTCTAGGGATCTTAGTTGAATATATAACTGGTGATTTATCTTTGTTTTTTCCTATAACAATATCTATTCACACATTTTCCCCACAGGACTCGTGTATAATTAATATAGATCTATTATTATAGTTTGATAATATTATAATTAATTATGTCTATCATCCCAATAATACTAATACCTTGTGTGTTTGAGGCCTATTCTTCTGAAGTTACCTTAGAGTAGTATAAATAAAGATCAATTGCATCAGGAAAGAACTGTGAACAAACTTCTGTGGTACAGTTTATATTGCAAAGAATATTGTAGTGGCATCATATTTTCCTTATGTACTGTAATTAAGTTGCTGTACTAATGTTGGGAATTAGGCATTGCTTTCTAAAATCTCCAACTCCCAAGAGGTTGTTAGGGTCATACTTATAACGGTATCTGGTGTTTTTAGATCATACACAAAGGCAATATTATATTTTACCTGCCTTGTTAAAATCACTATGCAAAATCACTATGCAAATGAAAATTGACTACATGAAGTAGTCTTTCTTTTCCACTTAAGAAAAACAGTTATGAAATTTGATGAAGCAAACTTATCTAGAATAGTTACCTTTCAGAGTGGACCCACTGAACCTCAGATCTATTTAACTGTCAAGTTCATGCTATTTACATTAACTACCGTTGCAGACCATATCCCTCATTTGACTTATCTATATTAATAACTACATAAATTAAGCCTACCTGTGAAAGTTTTACTTCATGTGGTTCCTCTTTGATATTCAAGCACATTTTTCCTTCAGTTTAATTAGTCTGATTCTGACATGAACTTTAGATGATTTATTGTAAAGTTAATTTAATTTTAACAATCTGCATTTAACATTTTAATTTTCTATAAATGTTCATTATAGTCTGATATCTTCTCTGAAGAACATTGGTTACTGCACCTGTGACTTATATTGTAAATCTTATGGCTGTAATAGTCCTTTTTTTTCTTTTCTCTATGAGGAGATAATTTATGTAGTAAATTCACATAACTTCCAAAAAATAGAAGTGTATAAGACTGACTTAAGCATATCATTCAGAACACATTGTTTTATGAAGAGGTCAAATGATGTTTTCATTTCATGGCAAAAGACATTCAGCAGCTCAGAGAAGGGCTGGATTGTATGCTCTGGTGAGCAGCTCTCCTCTACAGCCACTACTGTGGCTTACATATAAAATCTCACCTGCAAGGCTTGAGCATGAAAGACTTGCTTTGCACTACACAATGGACTAGTAGAGTTTTGAGGATGATTAGATCATGAAGCCTCTCAGCTGATCAATGAATTAACAGGTTCACAGCTCCATAATTAAATGGACTGTTATCAAATGTGGAGAACTGTAGAAGGTAGTTTCTGATAAGAGGTTTCCAGGTGTTTGAGTCATGCTTGAATGGTGTTTCTCATCCCAGGTCCCTTTCCTTTCTGTTTCTATTCATTACCTGTATGCCACACAATGAGCATCTTTCTCAACATGTAACCTTCAACTCTGATGTCCCTGCCTTGTCCTTTGATATATACCTGAAACCAATTTTCCAGGCTGCCCAAGTAACAGGAGCTCTGAACCTCTGAGATAAAACAAAGTCTTTGAATAGTTGTTTTCTTTTCTTAGATGTTTTGTTAGAGCAGAGTGACCAACTAAACAGAGTTTTATATTAAGCCACTATGCAAAGCTGTGAAATGACTGTGCTATCCTGTAGTATTTTCTTTTTCTTATTTCCCAGTCCCAAATATATTCTCTTTTGGGTTAAATGGTGTAAGATACACTACAGGCTTGAAAATGTTACCTTTCCAAGGTACTCAAGTAAAACCAAAAGTATTCAATTAATAGTCTTCATTTAAAGCCTTACATCCCAGCACCAAATGGCTATAAACAAACAACTAATAATGACAACAAAAATGTATGTTTCTGTTTTCTTCTCTCACTACATTAACAGACTATTCAATACTTTTAACACTCAGAACTTATATCCAGGCACCTAAGCACTGTATGTGTTGTGGCTGGGGGCAGGGGTATAGTAATATTTTTCAGAATAGAATATTTTCTACCCATGGTAATATTTATAGTGATATATTCACTGATACCAGAGGCACAGTTAGTGATCTATATGAATATCTTGCTTTGTCTCCAGTTATAGAATTAGCTCATATTAGTGAAATTATAGGATCAGCAATAAATGTTATTTATCATTAGATTGCTAGTTCCAAGTTTCATAAGTTCCTGAACTTTCTTACTAGTCCTAGTGAGTATTGTATAATTGATTATTATTATATAATTATTATTGTATAATTTAAATTATATATATATCCAATTTCTAATATTGCCTCTTTCTATAATTAATTAAAATCATATTTACCTGAAATAAAATACATGTATTCTTTAAATAGTATTTATACTCAAATAAAAAATCCAGAAACACGAACAGTTATAGAGAAACAGTAGTATTGTCTTAATATCTTATAATGTCTTTGTTTTATATAATGTCTTTTCTTTGTTCTCTAAGAAAAGTGGATCTGGCTAAAACTGTGTAAACACTATCCTAGATAGTGGAAGGATGCCATCATCCTTTGCTCATCTGTGAACTGTGCTTCATGACAAGACATTGGGCATTGGATATTTGAGTTTAATATCAACCTGAAGTTCAGTTAGTTTAATTGAAATTGTTTGTATATATTGACCTGGACAATTGTACAACAGAGCACATGTCCATGCCTATGATGAATTATTAACATGAGAAATGTGAAAGGTTATTTAAGTTTTTATAAAAAATAAGTTCATGGTAGATAGATTGAGATCTATCAGTTCAACTTATTTGTTAATAGTAGGTTTATTCTCAATTCACATATGCATAGTATCTAAAGAAAAACCCAGCCCTAAAACTGTACAGAGGTGCTTTGGGCTGGTCTGTTTTGTAGTTTTCATAGCCACAAGCTTTGAGTTTGTGGCAGAATTGGCATTACCTTTGAAATTTCAGACTGAGTCTGCTCTATTTTATGCAATATTGATATTTGATAAGATTATATTGTCACAAATTGGTATTATAAACTGTCTTGGAGTCATGAGACCTCTACTAATTAAATATGGAAGACTTGACAGCTAATCTTCATTGCAGACTTGTCTAGATTTGCTTTCACCTGGGAGATACAACTTAAGATCCATGTAAGGATATTTCCAGAGATATTTTCCTGGGGATAGAAGACATACTCTACATTTGGCTACAGCAATCCTATAAGCTGGCATTCTAAACTAAATAGCAGTGGGTGGGGGTGATAAAGCCACCTGGATATCAGCTTTGTCCCTGCTTCCTGCCTATGGGTACAATACCAGCCACCTTACAGACCTGTTGAACATATGTCCCCTGCCATAATAAGTGTTATCCTTTTAAAATGTCAATAAAAATAATGATTTCATCTGTTAAATTGCTTTTGTCAGGTATTCAATCATAAAAAAAGATTTTAACACTATGAAGAATACACATACCAAGGTTTAAATCAGTATATGAACTTTCCCTGATATAAAAGTGTGTATGTGTGTGTGTGTATGTGTGTGTGTGTGTGTGTGCAGATGTATTTGTCTCTGTATTTAGCTTAACTGTACCTTTCACCATGCAAGATTGACCACATAATTGTTGAATGTAAATATAAAAAAGTGCTAGACATTAAAGGAGAAATAACTATCATGCCATATTCTTGTTCTGAATGTAACAAATACTAATATATAACCCAATGTTGGGATACTTCTATAGTATGTGTTAAAGAGTTCTTTCCCTGGAGACAATAATTAGTTAACAAAAACAACAAGAACAAAACTCAAAAGGACTTAATCTACTTCTACAGCAAAATTCAGATTACTGTATAGAAATTATATGTATGTATGTATGTATGTATATATATATATACAATCATTTGCATAGATGTATATACACACGTGTGCATACATATGATAAACTTTAAATGGTATATTTCACTTATATATTCAGTCACACTTTCTCCCTGGAGTGTGTAGGCTTTGGTGTATTTTCTTTCAATGATTATAAGCTTTCAAACATCAATTCTCAGATACGAGCTGTCTCCTAAATCTTTATGCTTTGACTATAAAACGCAAATACTTCAGGAGCAATGGGGAGAAAATGAACATCTCAATTACTGCCACAGAAGAGAAAAGAGGGCTTAACAGCAGGAATACAACAGTTATCTTGATGAATTAAACAGCCACCCATGGATTTAGTCGGACTTGGACACACATTGTTTCAATTTAAAATTTCTTTGAGCAAATTGTGAAACTACATAGACATGCCCTTTAATGTCTTTGATAAAAATATTTTAATGAATATTTAAAAATTTATATAAATAATTCTGTGAACTTTAAAAGACCATGCAATGGGAATTATTATTCACTTATTTACCTTTTCCTAACATGAAAATGTAACATTTCTTTTGAATGTGTCTGTGTTAATTCTCATGTACATGTGCACATCTGTGTGTGTGGGAAAGCCCAGGGAGAATAACTTGAATGTCTTCATAATCACTGTCTACCTTGTTTTTTGAGACTAGTTTACTCACTGAATCCAGTGTCCTCTGATTCTGGTAAACCATGAGCTAACTGTGAGGACCCTCCTGTTTCTGCTACTCCATAAATAGTCCTGGTGTTCCTAATATGTAGAATGTTAGACTTTCATTTGGGTCCTGATGGAACAACTTCTCATGCCTATTCTTTAAGCACTTAGGCGACTGAAACATCTCCCCAATGAAGAAAGAGTAGGCAGGAGATTTCCTCCTCTGTCTCTGCAGTCTCCCTCTCAGCAACATTTTAAAATTGTTTGAATCTCGCTATGTAATTTAAATAAACATGAAAAGAAAAAAACTATAATAATTTTTAATTCTTTGACAGTCTCATATGAATATATAATAAATGTTACCTACCTACCCATTATTTTCCCATACTTCTTCCCTTGCCCACTGACATTTTTTTTTTTTTGCCAACAAGTGATCCTTCTATTTCATATTCTTTCCTTCTGTTTCATATTGTTCCTTAAATGATACACTCAGGATTGCGCATGTGAGCATGAATGATATGGGGTTTTGTTTTCGTTGTTTTGTTTTTTGTTTTTCCTGGAGCACAGACAACCCACCAGTGACTATACCACTGAAGAAAGTTTTATAGTCAAAGTCTCCAGTCTCCAGTAACTGTCAAAACTCCCTCAAGAAGGACTTAGGCTGTATTAACCTTTTCCCATTCTATGATAGAATGTTGATGGACCCACTTATATTCATGTTTTGTGTGGATAATCACCACTGTTGTGAACTCATGTCCATCCTCTGGCCTTTTCATCTTTTGTTATCCACTTCCTTGGTTGGCCTTGGGAAGAGGTTATATAGATGACTCATATAGACCTGAGAATTCTACCATAAGTTAGTCTTGGCAGTTAAAAAGATGTGTCTCTGAATTAATCACCACTCACTTCTCTGATGAAGTCTGATCATAGCAGTAATCTATAAATCTATATGAATCATGTAGATGTAATAATATAGATATGAATATTTACAAGGTAGCTTGGCAATACATCATTTAGCAAAGTTACCCTAGTGGGGTCCAACCATAGGACCTAGGATCTCCTTATCTACCAGCTATTGATCAAGCTTATAATAGCAGACATGCATTCCCTTTTGTTGACTGGACATCAAATCCAAACATAGAGGAGGTGTTGATTGCACCTATAACATTCATTCAACTATCACACTAATATACATGTCTTTCCAGAACACTCATTATTTTAGATTACAAGATTCAGAAAATCCTGACTTTTAAAGAGACATAAAATAGCTGTCAATTACATCTCTCAACAGTAGAAGTACTCCACTAGAGAAAATTATTTTTTAAAAAAGAGAAGATATGAAGGGCTTGTGGTAGATAGCTCAGTCTGTAGAATATTTGCCTTGTACTAATTTCAGACCCTAGAACCTATTTTAAAATTTCAAGATTTGTTAGAATGGGCTTTTAGTCTCAGACTGGAGAGATTGAGATGGGAAGACCTATTCCTGTGTCTAGCCTACCTACTAAGTTCCTAGCCAGTAAGGCCATCAAGTAAATAGTAGCAGAAAAAAAACAATATTCAAGGTGGCCCTCTAGAATAGACATGTCTGTACACATGTGCACATGAACACACATGTGTGCACACACATATACACACACAAGCATACACACGTCTTCTCCATGTACATACATAGACATTCATTTACAGAGAATGATATAGAAAACTCATTTCTGGACTTCGCTAGAGCCAACATCAATTACAACAACATTCAAGAAAGCCCCATAAACTTTGAAGTGCAGGAGTCTATGACATGTAAACAGCATGTTCCTGACTCCTTCTAGCAGAAGAAGCTACTGTTGATGTTAAAACACCGTTAAATAGAAGGCATGGCAGTGGTGTATGTTTCCAAGGCGGTAAATGAGAAACAGATTGGACAATCTCAGAATCTATCTGCCTCCAAATTTCAGGAAGACTTGTATTTAGGAGGCATGTAAAACTTTTTAACCACTAGATGTCCGTTGATCAGAGAGATATTTGCACAGCGGGGGAGCTCTTGAAGCCACGTGGGAGCAGCAGTCCTGGCACCTCCTTTTCCTGTTCTATGGTGCACATACACCATGTGGGCAGACAGCAATGCGGCCAGTCAAATACAGTCTCTGTCACTTTGCAGAGCTCTACACAGAACTAGGCCCACAGTGTAGTGAATTATCATGTGCTGTGCTCTAGTCTTGTGTTAAAGACTTGGTATTCCTGGCAGGTGTTTGCTTGCTTTCTTCCATCTCTCCTCAGTCTAGGGTCTGTTTCTTCCTGAAGGCTCTACTTTCAGCCTGGCAGGCCGTGTAAACAGATCCCTCTTCATTTTTGTCTGAAGTCCCTTACAGAGGAGAGGAACGGGTGCCTCAGTGGACTAGGAGAGAAGAGGAGAATTACTTTCCCTCCACCCCAAGCACCTGCTCAAAGAGCAGTGGGATCTCTGCGGGAGTGAAGGAAACTAATTAAACCCACCTCCCGAGCAGAACCACGGAAATTCTTCACAGAGCGAGAGATTCGCTGAAGGCTGTACAGCCTTGCTTGTAAGCACTGACCTTGTCTCTAAGAGTACTGTGTCTGGGGCTGTTCTCACAGCTTGTGGATACCTTCCGAGCCTTCACAGAGCTACAATACCAGTGGCAAAAAAGACAAAGTGCAGAGGAACCAGATCTTTAGCCAGAGAAAAGAAAATCAAACATAAAAACCAGTTTCTGAAATCTTTCACCCTAGAGGTTGGCAAGGCTGTGCCTGTGCTCTCGGCAACACCCATCGAGTAGGGCTCGGGTCAGACCTATAAACATTCTCAGAAATACACTGAGATCCTGCAATTACTTGAGTAGGCTTTCTGAACAAACACTGTTTGAATTGGGGGCTACTTCTAGCAGAGGAAGTTCCAAAAAGTCCAGATTAAAAAATTAAACCGCGTACATCATAGCTTCTAAGAGAGAAACTGCCAGTACCAAGGATCGTATGAGGAATACACTGAGTGAGTCAATGTATATGAAGTTACAGTTTATTATAGATAAAATGAAAATTAAAAGCAGAAGAAACTAATCAACATTGCAAAAGAAGAAAAAAATCAGAACAGTAATGTTCACTACCTGGTGCAAGGAAGGAACATTCTAGACCTGATTACCAAGTTATACTTCTTTGCAGAGATTGTTCTGTGAGATCAAAGCAATTTTCAAACCACAGCAAGAGTGCACGTGAAGTTGTATCTAGTTGCATAAAATTTTACTTCAAAACAGAAAACATTTTGAAAATGCTGAAATTTATTCATTAGGATGGACTACTGAGGACCATGTGCCAATAAATACATTAGTGTAGTAAGCTTTGACCTGAAAGTAAATTGTGTTGAGTTAATTAGAAAATGGGAGTTGGGAAGAAGAAACATGATACAAAGATTTCTGGAATGATCTAGGTGATATAACATAGGTGTTCATTACCATTTTTGATTTTTTAAATTTTCTAATTATGAGAAAGTGAAAGTGGAAGCACTATATTTTTGTACAACAGATCACTAGGCTCACACACACATTGACACATCAGGAATGGAAATGTAAGTGGTTATAATGACTTAGAAAACAGGCTTTCCTACTCAGTCCATATACACTCATCAAAGCCAACAGCCCAATTAATATGTTTCTGAGAGATATGTAAGATAAATGATAACATATGTCTGCATGCCAGTGTCTTAGCCAGCTAAGGCTGACACAATGAAACACCAAGACTGTGACTTAAATAAAAGACATTCACCAATCACAGAGCAGTGAGTCCTAGGTCAGGGTCCCACATGGATGTGATTGATGTGGAGGCTCTTGTCTTTTTCTGCATGTAACAGCTTCTAACTCTGCACCTGCCATGGAGGAGCAAGTGACCAAATGTTATTCTACCCCTTGTAAGGACTCTAATCTATGATGGCCTTCTCTCTTTAGACGTCATCTAAACCTAAATCAGATTTTTGATAATTTTAATTTGATTTCTCACTAGAAATAATATTTTATATTTATGTTATGTCTGTTGATCTTTAACTGGATATCACATATAATAATTGGTATTTATATTGTGTGTTGAGAATTTATTTTGTTTAAAAATATGTTTATGTAGGGATGCAGCTAATTTATTCAAAAATATTTGGTCTACATTTTGAATATAAACTTTGTTGGGCAAAATCAGAACCTAGTTTGGGTTAAAGTTAATGATTTCCTATTGCTAAGATAAAACCTCTTTCATGCTCTGCAAATTGTCTTAGAATCAAGAAGTGTTACTTAATGGTTAATGGACACAAAACATTCTAGGTCATGGAAGAACTCGCAACACCATCACTAACTTGACTGTGTTAAATGACTTTGTTCTAAATCTGGGTCATTCCTTGTGTGCATGCTATCATACTCAATGCTTGCAAGAACTGTCACCATCTGTCTCTGTCTCTCTCCTCCCTCCCCCTCTCTCCACACCTCCTTCCTTTCTGGGTATCTACAGGATGGCAACTCTGACTGGCCTAGTTCAACAACTTCCCACCTCATAGCCATGTTTGGCCTGATGCTAAGTGCTTAATTATTCTGTGTGATAGTTTTCTCCATATTTGCAGATTTGAGGAATAAAAACCAAAATATTTTTAAAGCTTTCTGCACATTCAAACATTCTGAGCTAGTTTCTTCTCCATTATTTACACATGCCTAGTACTGGCTTAAAGAAAGTTCTTATAGACAGATTTCTGCTTGTTTATTTCTGTGCAACAATTCTAAATAATTGACATCATAGGCAATTGTTTTCCCAGACTATTGTTCTTCCACAGCTAACAACACCTTAGTGTTTAATTTTTTAAATGTCGATTTCAGAGCACATAAACATTCTTTTCTTTTATATATCTATTGTTATAGAAAACCTGTTCCCAAACTTTGTGAGGTATGAAACCAGTGAATTGGTTTTCTCACAATTCTGTGATTCATAAATTTTGACCAAATTTATAAAATCTGGTTGTAGCTGAATGACTTTTCTGTTAGTTCCCATGAATTAGGCCTAAACCATGAGACTGATTCAAAGTAGAAGAATAAAATTTGAAAGTCAATAGCGAGAGAGAGAGAGAGAGAGAGAGAGAGAGAGACAGAGAGACAGAGAGAGAGAGAGAGAGTTTGGATCTTTTGAACCTTAATGTAAAAAAACAGTTAGCATTTGTAGGCATTTTTTTCATAGTCTTTCAGATCCCCCAATGTCATATCTCATTGAAGACATTTCAGATTCTGATTAAGATATTTCACAATGTATAAGAAGCTATTTACTTTTAATGTAGCAATAGATAAGCAAGGAAATTAAACATGTTTATGTAGTTTTAAATTATTTTTATTTTTAGAGTAACATGATTTGTTTATGAACCATTCTTAACTTAATAACTTTGCTCAAATTTTTGTGGCTAGATGTTTGTACTGGGTTCAGGCGACTAGCTCTAACCATCTGTCTGAGTCATTTCTTTCTTGTGAATTCTAGCAGATCTGACATAGAAAGTTGAAAGTTTTCTGATTGGAGCATTTATTATAATCATTGAGGACTGACTTTGGCAATCCCTTCCCAAAGGCTGATGTTTTCACCAACTGCAGAGAGTTAGTAGTTACAAGAGACACAAAGTCTCATCTTTCAAATAAATACTTTTCAATGGGCAGTGATGGCGCACGCCTTTAATCCCAGCACTTGGGAGGCAGAAGCAGGCTGATTTCTGAGTTCGAGGCCAGCCTGGTCTACAGAGTGAGTTCCAGGACAGCCAGGGCTATACAGAGAAACCCTGTCTTGAAATACAAACAAACAAACAAAGATAAATAAATAAATAAATAAATAAATACTTTTCAAGCTTTTGCTTCTTGTGACTTTGCTAATAGTCTATTGGCCAAAGCAAGTCACATGGCCATGGACAGTTTCAATGTAGAGGAGGCTCTGCAGATGTAGATCCCAAAAAGAGTGAATGTTCAAGACATCTCAAATCAATCTGTGTACATAGCCATGCTACTTGTACCTAAGTTTCTATTTATCATGACTGAGAAGTCCCTGTCAGTATATTCAAAGGCTTCCAAAACACTATCAGGATTATTAGCTTGTCTCAAAGACTCTCTTGAAAGCACTGTTCATTGTCATCTTAACTGGATGTTCTGAATATACAATTAATGATCTTTTTCAGGGACTTCTGTCCTCATATCTGTGTGTTGTGATTTTCTCATGTTCCAAATGCTTCACTCCTATGTCAGGCTACCTATATTATACCTGCATGATTCTTCAATACAGTAGGAACCAATTCTACATTTGCCAAATAGCTTATCACAAATGTTTAACAAGCCTTTCTTTAGCTTTCCTTTTCTGATTGTGAAATATTTTTTCTAAAGAAAAGTACAAAATATCTGCATATTTTCAATACTTCACAGAGTTTCGTGGACATGGCCTAGATTAATCTAGTAAGTTGAACCCTCCAAAGATTTGTTAGTAGATGAAGGCAATGTGGGATGGCAGCTGCATGTAGAGACAGGGAGATTTAGAGCGTATGTTGGCCTCAGGTATTCAGTTCTGTGCATCAGGGTACCATTCTATGGGCAGGACACACAGCAAGACTTTCATTTAAAGTCCTAAGAAGTGCTAGGCCCCATCTGTGCTGTCATTAACCTTGTGTTTTACAAGTCAATCTCAGGCTACCTAGACAATTTAAATGAGCAAATTATCATTTACAGTGTTCTGATTCTGACAGTTTTAGTGAATGCTCTAATTTGAAACCAAGAGTTGTGATTGACAGATGTATTTTATAGTCATAATTATCCAGAGGATTCCATGTTATCAAGCCTGTGAAGAGGGAGTTTGCCTTTATGGCACTGAGAATCAAATCTATCATCAGTTATTGAAATTCTCATAAATGGCAAACCTAGGTAGAATATTCACTGTTAGTAACCTAAAGTTTATTTCCATCTTCCAGATAAACTGAGTATCTTCTCTTGATCCTTTTATATTTCTCACCCTTTGAAAGAATTTTGGGGATTTTGGAATTATGTTTATATTTCTCAAAATGGTGTTATTCTATAGGTATTTGTTATTGAGGATTTTTTGTTGTTGTCATTATTACTGATACTTAAATTTTTCATATATGCCTTGTGTGTCTTTAACTAATTAGATGGGAACCACTCTCAATTAACTCAGTTAAGGCACCAATAACAGACCTAGGCAACAATTATATTGATGTCAAGTTTGGTGAGACAATATATTTACTGGATATACTTAAAGTAGCTGTGTGACTCAAAGGCAGCTGCAGCAATAAAAACCAAGTCGATCATAGCACGAGTGAAAACATACCTGTGCCCCTGGAGTACCTTGTGCAACTTGCAGGCAGTATCCTCAGACATTGTCCACTCCCCAGTCACTGTTCATTGCTTCCTTGGAGAAAGGAGTTATGAGTCTTGTCACATTCTGAGCTACCTGAGGCTTCTAAATTTTGTTAAATTTTCTTTCTGTTTTCTTTCTTTATGTTTTAAAAATAAGCCACAGGCATCCCAAGCTGGTGTTAAACTCCCTGTGTACATGGAGACAGCTTGAACTTCTGATTCCTTGCATGTACCTCCAGTACTAGATTACAGGCATGCGCCACCATGCCCGTTTTATATGGTTCTGCAAACAGCAGCTCGTTCACACTTGGAAATAATGGTACCACCAGATATAGCCTCAACACCCATCACCTTCTTAAGACTTAAAGTCTAGGCCCTCATGGAGAAATGATACAATTCAGAGGAAATAGCAAAACTGTGGATCTTACATAACCTCTTTAATGGGCAATCCAGTTATTTCCTCTTCTTTTACTGTCCTACTCATTTATTTGCTGAGAAGTTTCCCTAATATATTTATTTCTATTTTAGGTGTTCATTTTATTTTATATTTGAGACACTATTGAGAGAATCATTGCAGCTTTAACTCAAAGCTTTTTAAGAATATGTATTTCTACATTTTATTTCAAATAGTCACAAAATCTAGATAAATATGTCTGTAATCCTGACACTAGAATCTTAGACAAGAAGATTACAGTTTAAAGACAGCATGGGTTATGTAGTGAATTCAAATCAGGAATGATTGACACATGCAGACCTTATTTGAAAAAAATGATTTGTGATAAAAGAACAAATGGAAAGTATAAACAATTCATGAAGTCCTTTCTATCTTATTGGATAACAATTGTTAAAGCCCCTAGTTTCTTGAATATTGTACATAGACAACCTTAGCTGCATATTTCAGAAGGATAAAAATGGTTTCTTAAGCCTTACAGATCTGTAGTGTATTTTTGATGCATATATATGTGTGTGTGGTGTGCATGTGCATATATACTGACATGTGTTGGGGTACACATGTATAAGCATGTGGAGGCAGAGGTTGATGTTGTGTCCATTCCTGGATCCCTCTCCACCTCACATTCTATGACATGAGACAGTCTTTCATCCAGAGCACCTTGATTTCTGTCTAGTAGCCATCTTGCTCTAGAAACCCAGTTTCCATCCCAGCATCACTCACTGCTTGGATTAAAGGTAGGCTTCTAGGTCTGCAAAGATTTATGTGGGTACAGTGAACCCCATATCTGGTCTTCACAATTATATGGCAAGTGCTTAACCTACAGAGGCACATCTCCAGCTCCAGAATACAGATTTCAATAACTATTGTTTGTTATATAGTTTGTTTGTTTGTAGCTCAGCCTTGCTATGAAGCTCAGATTGGTCTTGAACCTGCTGCATTTTTGCCTTCAATTCAAGTTCCTCATGCCTTAGCCTCCTGACCACAGGTGCGCATCACCATATCCAGGTAACAGTTGCCTTTCAGTGTTTATGTTGCTATTTTCCATTTATCACATAATTGAATGTAAGGTGTATTGTCTGCATGTGAGTACAATATTGAAATGATTATCTCTGCGGTCAGATTCCATGATCTATGCCATTAAATGAAATACTGACTTGAAATGTAACATAAGACTGTCTTAGATGTTATTATTTCAAGGTTTTTTATATGCATCTTTTAAATTGACCCATGGCAAGCAATCCACTCTGGCTGGAAGTATCTGTAAGCTTGCCTGCAAGTGTTCAGAGAGCAATGAGATGAGCCCTGCCCTACAGTGCTTTCTGCAGACCTCCACTTAGCCTTTTGTGAACACGGAGTATCTTCACTCTTCTCTATAAAGCCTTTAAATTTGGACATGAAAAAAATTTTAGAAAGAGAGAGAGAGAACAGTTCTAAAATTTGTCTTGATTAAGAAGTCTTTTACTACAGGATTGGGATTTGGTCCACTCTAACCTGTAATCAAGGTACAAAATAATTCTATTCAACCCTATAATTTTGAAGATATCCTAAAAATTTTCCTGGATTATCCTCAAACTCATTTTATCATTCCTTTTCTTTAAGATGTTTTTTTCCTTTTACTTTTTGATTAACTTCTTCATAGTCAAACTAATGTCTCTATCTTTAATAAGAATTACATTCCACTTTAATATGAAGTACTTTCCACTCTGATAGTATGTTGGTTATCATGGTGACATTTCTTGAGAAACATCATACTGTCAACCATAAAAATCACCTAGTGATTTAAAATAAGTCAACATGTCAAAACTTACCTGGATTCTATTTATACAGATTGTACAATTATATTATAATTTCATGGTAAGGTATAGGTAACAAATAATTTTATCTTCAATGTGACCGAAATGATATGTTCCAGATATCCATTATCACAAAGGAAGGAACTGAAAACTGGGAGTATTGGACAAAATATTAACAATGTTAATGTAGTAGAGTAAAGTCTGATAGTCCTATCAATTGTTTCAAGCCCATCCTTCTTGCCTATGCTTTCCCATACAGCACAAAATGCTCCTATAATTTAAAGGCAATAAGATAATAGAATACATGTGTTAAAATATTCTTTGCAATACAAACAAAATGGCATCCTTTGCAAGTCCTATGTAAAAGCCCTACAAACAGGGCTGGTGGTTGTTTCACCAGCTGGGTCCATTGGCAACTCAACAAGAGAATGGAGGTCACATTTAATTTCTGTAATTACGGAAATTGTTTAGCAGCTGGTATTTCTTTTCTGTTAAACCTTTCTATAGAAATATGTATTTGGTAAAAGAGAATTGAGACTGAGGATTGGTTTATTTTTGTGCCCACCATGCAGACAAAGTGGGTTCAGAGAACAGCCTACTTTCATGAGGAAAGAAAAAGAAAATCAGATAGAACTAGGGAGATGGCTTGGAGGGTAAAACACCTGTAGTACAAAATGTGAGTTCCTGAGTTTGTAACTCCTGTGTTCTTTATTGAGGAACATTCTTATTTTATGGATCTGATAGCAGATCATAGAACATAGAGACAGTCAGATATACACAGTTGTGAAGAAGAGATCTTTACTCAAAGTGAATGGGGAGAATCAACAGCCAATATTGTCCTCTGACTTCTACATGCACTCTGTACACACACACACAGACACACATGCACATACATACAGATTGAAACAGTATTCTCATCAGTTAAGTCAGAATTTGATTTAAACATTTTTTTTTAGATTCTTTTTTTTTTAAATATTTATTTATTTATTGTATTGATGAGTACACTGTAGCTGTCTTCAGACACACCAGAAGAGGGCATCCAATCTCATTACGGATGGTTGTGAGCCACCATGTGGTTGCTGGGATTTGAACTCAGGACCTCTGGAAGAGCAGTCAGTGCTCTTAACCGCTGAGCCATCTCTCCAGCCCTGATTTAAACATTTTGATTAACAGTTATCCCATTTTATATTGGTTAGCTGAAAAACATACTTGAACTGAGTTATGGAAGCAGTGTGGTGTTCTTTGCATCTGAGTTAGTTGCTTTCATAGTAGTCTTGACTTAAAACAGTTTCAAGCTGTTCCCTATTAAATCTAAGAATCTAAGATCCTAAGAACTGGAAGAGAATCTTAAAATAATTTATGTTAAACAACAGAAAATATATTTTACTTTAATTTTAATATTAACAGTTAAAAGTAAAATATGTTTACGTATAAATATATTTATATAACATAAATATACTCAATAAATTTTGTTTATTAACATTTCTTAGTTTAATACTATATATATATTGTCATTACCTAATTTCAAGTCTAACTTTGGTGTCTTCTTGAATTTCTCAATCCATAGAATCTATACAGTAAACACTACTAGTCTCATTTTCAACTTCTCAATGATTTCACTGCTTTGTTGGTAACTAATATCTAATGAAAATCCAGCTTTATACTTTGCTTTTGAAAGATATGCAATGGGATTTTATATTGAAATAAAAAATCCCAAGCTGTTGGTTCTGTTTCTAAAGGAAATTATTAGATAGGATTTCATGATTGTTTTCCTTTAGACTCTTCCATGAAAGTTTTCAGACAAACCTTGGTTTTGAACAGTAGAATTTTTTTTTTTTTTTGGTTTTTCGAGACAGGGTTTCTTTTTATAGCCCGGGCTGTCCTGGAACTCACTCTGTAGACCAGGCTGGCCTCGAACTCAGAAATCTGCCTGCCTCTGCCTCCCAAGTGCTGGGATTAAAGGCATGCGCCACCACTGCCTAGCTGAGCAGTAGATTTAAACATGTGTGTATGTGTGTGTGTGGGTGTGTGTGTGTGTATATGTGCGTGTGTATATACATATATATGTATGTATATATATGTTTTAATAAATATAATATATAGCATACATATAATATGTGTGTGTGTGTGTTTGTTTGTGTGTGTGTGTGTGTGATTTATAAAATAGTGTTCCTGTCTCTTTTGGAAGATTTTCATATATGCAAGCATTAGTTCGTCCCATCCATCTCAAGAAAATTTATAATACTAGGATTATTGGAATCAATAAAGAATATCTAATTCAACTACCTTATTTTACAGATATATTAAAACTAGTAAGTCATAGACTTGCTGAGGGTAATGAACAGAATAGTGTAGTTATGCCATTTTTTCATGTTTTATCATCATTTTCTATCACTTATTCTGATCATTGAATGCCAGGTACTCTGCCTTTGGTATTTAATCTTGTCTTGTAATATGGACATACCCTCTTAACATATTAGTAAGCTCAGAGAATTTTTCTTTTAAACCATAAGATTTGGAGTCTTTTCATCTTTGAGTCTTATTTTGAATTTTAAGTCTTTCAAAATGCAAAATTCAACATGAACGTATTTTCAGACTGTTATCTCTCTTATGAATTCATTTTTATCAGTTTTATTAGTTTTTGTATTATTTAACCACCTAAGGTTTGAATAACTTAAATATATTTAACATTTTATAGCATGTAGCTAGAAATAAATGTAAGCAATCTTGAACAACTGTTTATAAACATAATTGCCTATTAACTATGCTCAAATTAGCATACATTTACATATTGTTTTATTAAATTATTCCTTTATTCAGTCTATAAATTTTATTTTTAAAAGTTCTTAATTGCCATATGTTGTTGTAGGCTGTAGGAATTTAAAATAGTATCAAATGCTGTTGTCAGTTGTTCAAAATCTAGTAAAACGCTGAGAGACTCCAACATTAAACCCTAATGAAATGTAGTGAAAGTACCAGCTGAGACCCCATGATGCTGAAATCATCCCCACCATTCAGAAGAAACTCCAAAGGGATGGTAGAGGAAAGCTAAGGGAAAATTCTGGCTATGATAAAGAAAAAATGTGCATAAGTTTAAGAGTCCAGAGTACTTAGGACATTTCTGAGAGATGACAAATTTTAGCAACACTGAAGTTGAGAAATGAGGTCAGATGAAAGAAGAATATTATTATCATAAAGAAGGATTAAGTGAGATGAGTCTCAGAGGCTGAAGAAACTTATTTACCATGGAAGGGTCTAGTGTCAAGCTCTGGACAAAGGTTCTCAGTGTCCCCAGAAAATTTAGGATCTCTCTACATGTCTCAGATGTAAGAGAATCATCCATGTTTGAAGTTTAGCAATTATTCACACTTTTTTTTTGTCAACTTGGCACAAGCTACAGTCATCTAAGAAGAGAGAATGATCAAGCCATGAGGAGCAAGCGAGTAAGCAGCACTGCTCCATGGCCTCTGCTTCAGTTCCTACCTTGAGCTCTTGTGCTGACTTCCTTCAATGATAGAGTGTGAATTGTGAGTTGTAAATGAAAATAAACCTTTCTTCCCCAAGTTATCTTTGATCATGTTGGTCATCACCACAACACATAGAAAACCAGGGCATTGCTTGAGCCTGGTGTATTAATCTCTTACTTCTTGCTTTTCCATCAAAAATGTGGACATTAAGTATTTTGAAATTAAGTTGGAAAATGCATTTATGTTGCCTAAAATAAAGTCTTAGCCACTCAGATTTGTTTTCATTTTGATTTTTGAAAGAGAAAAGTTTATTTGACTCACTCAAATTTAATTCAATGTAGCACTTTAGCACTTAACCTTTAAATGTTTTAATTTGCTTTTATCATTTTCCTAAAGACAGGATTAACAAATTCTTGTAGCTACAAGAACTATCACT
>NW_021604657.1:1448637-1458750 GCF_004785775.1 Grammomys surdaster
GGCACAATTTGTAGAGATTTACATTAAAGCTAAATTCTAATAAGATGCCCCATCAAAATGTAGTCTTGATCCATTGGGTTTCCCATTGTTAAGACAATATACCTCACAAAGATCTCCTAAGCATGAACACATTTATTTTGGCTCATACTTGGAGGATACATTCCTGTATATAGGAGAAGGCACAGTAGTAGGAATATGAGACAGCTGATCACATTTGGACCCAAAGTGAGGAAAGAGAAAGATGAATGATGGCAGTCACTTGTTCCTATTTATTCAATCTAGACCTTAGCCCATTGGATGGTGCAACCAGCTTTTAGTGTAGGTCTTCTCCCACTTAGTTAAATGGTTTCACAAGTGCTTCATAGCCAAATCAATAGATATATTCTAAGTGATTCTCAAATGCAATCCAGTTGATAGTGAGAATCAAGCTTCACACATGGTTGTATCAAAATGTGTTTGCAATTTGCTTTCATAAGAGAAGCCAACAAATGGAATTTAAAAGTTCATTTTCAAAGCTCTTCTTTTACACCATCTCAACAGGACTTCAATTCTGTTATGTCCTGACTCTAAAGTAATTAATCTTAGATACTGATTTTTATAATTTCATTAATCTGGGTGTGATTCAATTTCATATACATGATCTTTCTTATAATGCAGCTGCTAGGCAGACACAAAAGCCTGAGAAGAATTAACATTGCCTGTCATCTTATATATGCGTATCAGAAGGAAAGAGAGTGTTCCAACTGGTGTAACTTTGAGTGAAAATACTCATTCTAGCTACTTCCCTCTTATCATCTAAGGCTCTTCAGATCAGAGTAAGTGTTAGCATTAAATAAAGTTCACTGAATCAGAGCAATATACTGAAGTTAAGAAAACATTCAATTTCTCCAATATTGTATAGATAATAAAAACATTCTGAGGAGAATGCCCATTGCTTACTAATTCTTCCTCAAGGCAACAAAGTTTAGGTAGTTAACTTGCTTTTTTTTTTCTCTAGGCATGGGGTGACCTACTTGTCTAGAACATGTAGAGTAATAAAGTAAGGAAGATAGCACAGAGTTCCTATGAAACAGGGTATTATGGAAAAATTCCCAGTAATCTTTGAAACCAGGTTCTACATCTGCAACAGTAATACAGGTCCCTTCTTGGGTTGGTACTTTTTCAAACCAGTGGAGCAAGTCTAGTTTTTGAAGCTCTATTGCCTCCCCAGCTCATGACTATGACTCTTGATCTCCCTTCCAAACTATTTCTCTTCTGCAGCTGGTTACACTCTCCATAATCATAGACCACCAGGCAACATCAAACTTGCATTCAGTTCTCTCATTAGAACAACACTTGTGCAACCATAACAAGAATTCTAGGGGAAGAAATAGCAGTTTACTGTTGAACACTATTTTAGTTAGTCATCGAGTGAGTGTATTCCTTCTGTCTTCATGTTTCTTATTGTCTGAAGGCACTAGGACAAGACAGTACACAATCACGTTTTTGTCATTTTCAAATTTGGGTTGAATTTGATTTGGGTTGAAGCAGAAAAGCAAACATCAAGAAAGAGATCAAATTTCCTGAAAGTTTGATTCAGTATTTAATTCACCTTATAGCAACTGCACTACCCTTAAGTTTTAAAGTAGATGACTTAGATGCAGTTGCTATAGCAACTGCCAGTAAACAATACTGCTCTTACTATTCTTCCTTAGAGGTATATGGCTTTGAATCTCTGTCTTTCTGTGTCTCTCAGTCTGTTTCCCTTGCTCCTTCCCCTCCCCCTCTCTCTTTCTGTCATTCTCTTTATCTGTCTCTATCACTGTCACCATTTTTCTATTTATATCCCTTTGATTCCTTTCTTGTGTCTCATGATCTATGATTCATGACAATAGAGGTTACAAAACAAAAGTTAATTTTCTGAAATTTGTTTCTTCAAAAAGTAGCCTCTCCAAGGTTGTCAACCCTATTTCCACCCATCTTGGGACCAGTATTTGGGTTCTTTTTGCTTTTTTCTGCTGGTCCCTGACTATCAAATAAGTGGACTAACTCTGTGATACAACAGATAAATAATTTGGTAGCAAAACCTACTCAGATCCATTATCATAAGTTAGCTATGGAGGACCACGAGACTCAAGATGAGGTTGTTACTTTATACAGGGTGTCTCCAAAACCCATCTCCACCCAGCCTAAAAGGGGGGACTTTTGCCCCTAGACTAAGCAGAGAGGGGCCACCCAGAACCCCCTCTGTCAGGCGATCTGAATTCTTGCGTAGGCTGCGAGGTTAAGCACTGCAAGGGAGTATAAATAAAAGATAAAAATATCACTCTGGGTTCCCTGAGGGACAAGCCTGACTCCATAGGGGTTGATGTCAAAAGTATCCCCTCTCCAGGAAAAAGACATCGGGATGGGTATGGCCCTCATGCTTCACTGGACAACGACAGGGGGACTGGAGCCATTACAAGGTCCCCTTCAAATACTGGAGGTCAGGCCTCTATCCCCGCCTTTGCAAGTTAAGAATTGCCACAGCTCTTCTATACTTAGAGAAAGGAGGAGATGTCAGGGGCAGCCCTGCTTACCCACTGAAGGCCTAAAATCACCCATGGGCCTAAAATCAGCAATAGACCTGTCATACATGTATACTAACACCAAGTCTTGGGTCTCAGTGGAAAAACATTGAAACAGATGGCTATAAGCTAATGTAAACAGGAAGCTTTTGTGGAAATTCACAAGCCTGAGTAATCATAGACCTTGTAAATAGGTAGCCTGGGCAGATAATACCAACTTAGGTAAGGACAAGCGAGTCATAGGCAGAGTCATAGTGAATTGTCCCCTGAACCTTCACCCAGCTGATACCTGGTTCTGATGATATCTGTATTCCTCCTGATCACCCACACTCCAGTGTCATTCCCTTCCCCACATCCTGCCTTTCTGTGTTTTTAACCCCTGTGTGAATGAATTACGATTTGAGAAAAAATAAATTATTAAAAAAAAAGTAGAAGTCAGATTCTTTTTAAGAATGTTTTCCTAATAAGCTAAATATCCACTACTGAGTCAGAAGACAGATTACAACCTCTTGATATGTATCTAAGATTGTATCACATCAGTCATTACCACTCACCTGTTTTCATGTTATTTATCTACAGATTTCAGGCAGAGTAGTATGTGCATATAATCTCAATTCTTCCTTGCATGAGATTGCCTTTTCCTCTTCATATTGGAAAGCAAACTGTTTTCCCACTCAAGACACTAAACAAGGCATAAAAATACCTTGGGAACTCTTTGCTCTTTGGTATGTAATTAATGAAAGCAACTTTGAACATTGATGTTAAGCAACTTGATAAACTGTTTTTCTGATGAGAACTGAAGCCACTGCCCATGTTTTTAATATGTGTTTCATAAACTCTGTGGGCATCCACATCTTATTCTCTCACCCATAATATTATAGAAGATAGTTATTAATTTATATTTGAAAGGATAAACAGAAATTTCATTAAACATTTATGACAGAAGAGATAAAATTCTAAGAGTGATGCAGAGTACTTAAATGAAATATAGCATGATGAGCCAGGCTTGCCTCTGTGTGCTTTATAACATATAACTCTAGTATTGTTCTTCTGAAAGTACCAGCCCCGGTAGAGAACTGATGCAGTAAAAAAGAAAAGAGGCAGAGAGCTGTAGCCATCACTCACTTTGCCTTTTCAGCCAGTAAAAGGCAAAAACATGAACAAAAGACTCCCATTCCTTACACTGGACTCCCTTTGAGTTATTCTTGACACTCTCACTGAAAATTACATTTTATCACAGCAATAAATATTCAACAGGAGGAAAGCTCAAATACTCACAAGATAACTAGCTAGGCAACAGAGATGATTGACTCTCTCTTCCCATTGGGAGCAGTTTGGGGGAGTTTCCTTTCAATGTCCAGTAATAATAGAAACCCATTTCAGCGAAGTGAAATTAAAAACTACCGAAAAAATGTGGCTTTGGATGTGATCCTAGGACATTTTAAGGCTATAATACGCTACTTAAAATGCCACTGAAACTTACAGTCTCATCTTTATAAAGCAGTTTTCTTTTCAAGGAAAAAATAATTGCCATATGCAAAGAAATCTTTTCTGCAGAACCCATGTTCCCAGTTTCTTCACCCAAGAATTGAGGTCTATGCATTATATATTTCTTGGCCACATAAACACTTATGTTATACACAGGAAGTCATTTCCTTGGCAAGAATATAGTGCAGAACACTGTTCTTTCTTTGTGTCTCAAAGGGGAAAATAGAGAAAAATAGAAGTCTTGTTTCTCATTTTTACTGAAATCCCAAGCCTCACTCACAGGCATCTGCAGTCTCTACTCCCTTCATCCAGGCTCTCCTTCACATAGAGCAGAGGATGGGGATGGAGGTTCTGTTTGCAGTTTTCCGTAGATTTTCCCCTGTGAGTATTCCATACCCCTTTTAGGTCTCTCTTTCTGGTTTTGCATGGGTACACCTTGGGGAACTGAGTCTCCTGAGACGTGAAAAATGTAATCAACAACCAACACAAGATACTTCTCCCAAGGACTTCAATTTCTACCTACTGTGCAGAAACCAACATGAGTTTTTAAAGTTTTGTTTTTGATTGATTAATACATATTGTATGTGTAGGTGCTGCACATGCCACAGAGTATATGTGAAGTTCAGAAGGCAACTTTGTGGAGTTGGTTGGCTTCTTCAGATTCAGGTGGTCCAGGGATGGAGGCTCAAAGCCTTAAATGTGCATAGGAAATGTTTTGCCTCATGAGCAGTCTTGGCACCCAAGGATCCCAGCTTGAAATGCCTATCGTAATGATAAAATGATGACTGCAGGTACAACTGTACTGTGGGTCCTATTTGCAAATCATGCTAATGCCAGTCACAGAAAAGCCTCCTCCTCTTTGAAAACCACATGCTTCCCACTTTCCTTTAGTTTTTACAAACTTACGTCCAAGCCCCTACTTTTTGAAATCAATGGTATTTTATTTCTCCTAATAAAATGTTAAATCAACATATTACTATAACAGCTTTGACTGTTCCCACTGGGTATCATTTACATATCAGATTGTTCCTACACAGCTTGTCATATATCCCTTGCCTCAGTAATATTTTCCAGGTGCAAGATTTCAAAGCAACAATGACCATCCTCCTTCTGGGATCCAGACTCTCGCACTTTCACTTAAATCTGTTCAGTCATTTTTGCAAACACCATGCTAAGTCTTTAGTCAAACTAGTTGTATTCTCCTCAGACGTCTTTCAGCAATTTTAAGTCTCATTGGAGTTTTGTTTGGTGTAATTTAGACCTTTCTTGTTATTTTTGTACTCTAAAGATTAATTACAGCATCACCCTATTAATGGATCTCCTTTCTGCATCTTGAAGGATTCTCCTGACAAAATTGTAGGAATCTAGGTACCTCCCTGGAAATCTATGGGCTTCTGAAGGAAATCATTATACACCACAGCATGCATCCCAGAGATCTGAGTGATGGAGGCATTCTCCAGGTGCCAAAATCATTTGCAAGCAATTCTTTTATCTATCTAACATATTTTGCATAATAAAGAAAAAACATTCTCCTCTATAATTTCTCTTAAATGAAGTCAGGCAGGCAAGCATAATAATAGCTTAGCAAGCAGGGCTCTACAGTGGCTGGGGCTGCAGATACACACCCCTCTTCCAATAATGTACCCAACTACCTGAGACCTGCATGGAGCTGTTTATTCACTTTGCTCCAAACAACTCAATAGCTCTCTCCTCCAGAGACAGTCAGTAAATTCCTCTTTCATGGCCAGTTTCCATGTAGACATATCCCAAAACCTATCTGGGACTGAGAAACATGGCTCTCATTCAGTTTAAATCAGTTTTGTGTGCATGTACAGTCTTTGCTACTTGTGAACGTTTAACGAATACCCATATTTACTACCCTATGTTTGTGCATAATTAGGCATGCATATTATTAAAATCAGCTGCATCATGGGAAAGATAATGCCAAAATGAGCGAAATTTTGTATAATTCAAGCTTGTCAATCAAAGCAAAGGTCTTCCCCTGCCCTGTTGCTTGGCAACCAATTCCTCTTCCTCCTGGATTCCATATAAAAGAAGCCTCAAACAATAACTTTTGTTCTTGGGTACTCTAGCTTAAGTAGCTCACTGCTATATATAATGTATCCTATGCTGTCTCGTTAAATAAAATGTCTTGCTGACTTAGTATATATGTCAATTATTTTAATCAGATGTCATCAACCTAGAAATAGCTTGCTGCTACTGTGATCACCAACAATTTACGAAGCAAACATGGTTACTATTCACCTAAATCACAAATTTGTTGTTTAAGAGAATCATCTCTCCAATAACATTAAAAAAATAAAGGACATACACACTCAGGTAAAAAGTAGAGGTGATATGGGAAAGGTAGCATATTATATTCCAATTAGCAAAATTAACGAAACACACTGACCACAATTCTGGCATTCCCATGTGACTAAATATGACCAACATGGTAAATGTCTGAGCTTTTATGTTTTTATTTTTATTATTTTAATTTTATAGGCTTTATTATAAATATAATCTAGCAAATAAATACAAATAGCATGTAACTAAACTAACTAGACCCAATGCCTATACAACTCAGCAAACTTGTACACCATTTGCACTGGAAGCCTTAAGGCTTCACATTAAATTTTGTATTTAATATTATAATACTATATAGTAGTAATATATATAATATTATACTGGATTTTGTGTCCGTATCATCCACCCACCCCCAAAATCCCTCCATGATAAAATACGAGATAAACAGCTTTACAGCCTCTTCCATGGTTTGTGCTTACTCAGTCCTTCCTCATTCCTTAATATTTACTCTTTCTTGTTCTCATTCCTTCATGATATACTGTGCCCACCTACACAACCCTTTATATAGAGACATACATTATTAGGCACCTCATAGAAAAGAGATCATGAAATTTCTTTATTCCTGAAGTTGTGTAGCCCCAGTTACTAGTATATATTCTAAGTCTATTCACCTTCTTAGAAATTTTGGACTTAATATTTTTTAGTAAAATGAGAACTCCGTAATAGTCCATTTGTTTGTATACCAAACTTTCATTCTCCTTTCATATGTTGATGGAAAATTAGGCTGACTCCAGTTCTTTGCTATAGTGAATGAAACAGCAATGAACTTTGGGTATAAATGTCCCTCTGGTGGGAGATGGAGTTGTCTAGATATGTGCCTAAGGGCAACATTGCTGGGTGACGTGGTAGTTCTGTTTTTATTTTCATCGTGCGAAATCCTTAAACTGATTTCCACAGTAAATATATTGATTTACATACCCACTAAGCAAATAAGGGTTCTGATCTCTTCACATTCTCTCCCCACATTTGTTGTCAGATTTGTTGATGACTAGAGTAAAGTGGTGTCTCAAAGTAGCTTTAATTTTCATATTCCTGATGGCTAGGGATATTAAACAGTTTTTAACATAGTTTTTGGTTGTTTATACTTTGTTTTTAGTTTGATACCTGTCTCTTCAGTTCATTTGCCCACTTGTTGATTGGCAGTTTTATTAAATTGTGCGTTGCTGGATATGCTGGATATTAGCCCCTTGGCTGCAGTGCAGCTCATAGTGATTTGTCCTGGTTTGTGGGCTGTCTGTTTGTGCTGAGGGCATTTTCTTTTGCTGTACAGAAACCATTGATTTCCTAGTATTCCCACCTGTTGATCCAGGGTTGGTTCCTGTGATATCAGTGTTTAATTTTAAAGTTCTTTGAAAAGACCATCCTGATATATTAGAGGATACACTATGTATTTTTCTTCTAAAAGTTTCAGTGTCTTGAGTTTTAAATAAAGGTCTTTGACCCATTTTGACTTGTTTTTTTATAAAAGGTGAAAGATAAAAATCTAATTTCACCTTTGGCAGATAGACATCCAGTTTTGCTAGCACTCCTTGTTGAATAGGCTAGTTTGGTTTTTTTTCCACAATATGTTTTTGTCTTCTTTGTGAAATTTAACTGAGAGTAGCTTTGCCATTTTATTTCATGCTCCTTTATATTCTATTGATGTTTCTGTCCATTTGTATGTTAGTACCCAGCTGTCTTTGTCATTATAGCTCTACAGTATAATGTGCTATAGTATAATATTGTAATACCTCTCAGGTGATTCTTACTCTTTAAGATAATTTTGGCAATTCATGGTCTTTTGCAGCTATATATGAACCCAGACTTTTAAGCATGTGACCTAAGTACAACTGGAAAAAAAATCCTACAATTTTTTTGTGACTCATTGAAGATGTGGTTTATTTAAGCCCATCACACATAATATTTTTTCTTCTAAATGTATAAAATATAGAAGTTAGGAACATGTTTAAATAAATGGGTTGATATCAAACAATCCAAAATTCACCACTGTAAAAGAACGTTAGATAAAGAGCAATGGGAACACCCTGAAGTCAAAGTTTAGCTCAAGTCATCAACGTTTTGAGCAAATTATAGGTCTGATGAGCAACAGATCTATGGGGTTCATTCAAGGCTGTTTGAATCCAGGCACAGCTCTGCACTTCAGCTTTTTGGCTCAAATTGTGATCCAACACAATATCACTTAGGTCAGGAATATTCAAAGTGAAAAGAGATTTCTAACATTTCTTCTGTAAATGGTGCTGATTATAATAATCTTGATGCATTCACTATCATCCGTAGCTCCATTACATACCCTGATCTGCAAGTTGCTGGGAGAAAGTGTGGATTCTTCCCAGTGTAGAGAAAAGGCACAGACTTTGGGATGGCTTGGTAGCTATTGTAGCTCTCTGAGTTTCTTTATTCTTATCTGTAAAAAACCTTTGCAGCATTCAGAAAAAAATTCAATGAGAAAGCTAATGAAAAGTGCCTGTTTTCCTATTTGCTCAAATTCAGCACTCAGAAAATGCCAGGCATCTCTCTGTGAATGAAAAGAAACTGATCCTTTAAAAACAATTTTATAAATTATTATTACTGATTAGGCTTCTAGAGATGGCTTATCCTATACCTTACAAGGAAGACTATGGATTTGAGATGACTTTCAAAAGACCAGACAAAGCAGAAATCCTAGCAGATTTGTGAATCCTTTCTCTGACTGAGCATGTTTAACCTTAGCCTAGATTTTGGAGAACCCATCTCAGATAACACACAGTGCCAAGCTTGACAGAACACCCTCAGTAGTGTCAGCTCTAGTCTGCTTTAAGGAAGGTGCTGCATCTAAGTGAGCTCTGCCAATGCCCAGGCAATGACGCTAAGATATTAAAACATGAAGAACAATAGGAGCTATCATTTATGAAATGGGCAATTAATGAAAATTAATTTAACTACATTTCTCATCAAGAGGTTCATATCTCATAACTACATACAAGTTTGAAACTGTTTTGGCGAATTTCTTCATTTTCTGAAAAGTAAGAACTCTAATTCATTTTTATTATGTGACGGTATGAGTTAATTTTCATTTAATCAGGCAGAATTCAGTTAAGCTTTATCTTAAGCTGGAAAGAGAAAACCCACAAGAAATAAATGCACAGCAGAATTTATAAGGAAAAGATTGTGTTTTGATTGACAATCAAATTACTGATCATTGTTTGCCTTCTGGGACTCAGTTACACTTTTATGTGATCTATAAAGAAAAATTCTCTCCTATCTATCTATCTATCTATCTATCTATCTATCTATCTATCTATCTATCTATCCATCTATCTGTCCTTCCTTCCTTCCATCCTTTGTAAACTTTCCACAGTGTTTTTCCAAATGCAAACCTAACAGCAGTGTGACTGCTCCTCTGAAGTTGTAGATTACTAGATATTCTTTCTACAAAATTCTGGTTACAAGTAATATGGCCCCAGACAAGATGTAGCAACATATAAATACAATACTATTACTTGAAATGTAGAATAATAAGAATCAGAAGTTTGGAGAGCTGAAAGGATTTGCGGCACCATGAGGAGAGCAACAATACCAACCAACCACAGCTCCCAGGGTCTAAACCACCAGCCTGGGAGCACTTAGGGAGGGAGGGATCCAGCGCTTCAGTTGAATATGTAAGAGTGGAGGGCCCTGCTGGGCATAGGTGGAAGAAGAGAACCTTGACCTCATGAAGGCTGGATGCCCCAGG
>NW_021604657.1:1459150-1472214 GCF_004785775.1 Grammomys surdaster
AAAAAAAATGTCTTTAGTTACATAGCTATTTGCAGGACAGCCTGAAATACAAGAAACCATGTACACCTAAAAAATAAACCCTGAATAAGGTGGATCATGAAAATATGTCAACTAGGATTGAGAAAGAGGCTCTATGGTTAAAATGCTTGCCAAAAAGCCTTAGAATTGGGTATCAGATCTCTAAGGCCCACACTACATAGGTCTGGTAACCATGCTACAATTCTAGACTGGGCAATAGCATAATATTAACTTCTTGTTTTAATATTTACTTTTTCCTTTTGTGTGTGAGGGGTCGTAGGAGGTGACCTCAAATGTGTGCGATTCAAAAGACAACTTGTAGGATTTAGTTCTTTCCTTTTCTGATGTCAGTCAAGGGAATCCAACTCAATTTGTCCAGCTTGGTGGCAAGTGCTTTTACTAAGCATTTTGTATGCCAAATATCAATGCTTAATAAAGAATAAATATACAAAATTGTTCAATTGGCCATGTTGGAAAAGTGCACCAAACCACCATTCACTTCACAGAAGACACACTGAAAACATAAATGCATATTTATGTTTGTAAAAATCTAAGTTTTGTTATGTGTAGAAAACAGAATGAAAGGTGGAACTCAAGTCATACTGCTATAGGATCTTTAAAGAAGAAAAGAATGCTTTGATTTTCTCAACTGACTCATTCGTGATAAAAGAAATGTCTTATGAGCCGGAGGGCAAGCCAAGCATAGATACATTCGTCAACAGGTTTCATTTTTCTTGTTTTTGCCATCTTTCCAAAAGCAGCCCCAATACTGTATAGAAACATCCATTCTGTCCTTCATCCTAGCATTCTTCCATTGCCTTTCCTGGTAGTGTCACTATCACTGACATGTAAAACTCCAGATAGACCATACAGAGATAATGCTTTCATTTTTTATTTTATATGATGCTCTATGCTAAGCTGTGTTGAAAAGGCAGACTCCATCCCGCTGTGCTGAAATAGCATCAGGGAAAAGGGAAAAGAGGGAAAGAGAAGTGAAGTGATTGAAGACAAAGACATTGTCATGCATCAGTTACGAAGGAAGTGCTGTCTTAAATGATCGCATTTCTGCGTCTCTGTCTCCTGGCATTTATAAATTCTAGTTCCTTGAAACTATCCCATGCAGACAACTGCTGCAGATAAAAGCCATTCAATGCTTAATCACCATTGGCAGTTACTAGGGAAGCTTGAGACATATTGACACAGAGAATCAATTAGTGAGGATATTATTATGGAAATCCTATGTCATTAATTACTTTAACAGCAAATAAAACATGAATTTGTTTGCTCCCAGTGTATAGTCTGAGCATTTACAAAGATTTCTCACTTATTTATGTGCTGGTGTGCCTTCTAATGAACTCATTGGTAGAGAAGCCACAGAAAAACAGAAGAACCAAAGATAGGTCTGTTACTTCAAGTAGGAGGCAGCAGTATTTAAAACTACCCAACAGAGCAGGTGTTCACTGGACTGTCATGCATTGGAAGAAGCAGATGTATTTCTTTAGATTTTTCCCACCCATGTATGTATATTCTTTGATTTTCCAACTATATTAGAAATTATTAAGTGAAGTCTTACTTTCTGTCTTGTGAAATGAATTTAGTAAAGCCATCCAAATTATTTTGGTCATTGGAATAATAGTAAATATTAACAAAAAGTGAAGCTTGATAATATATGAACAATGAGTTTATTTTCTTTATCTGTAGAAGCTTCTGTAGAAGCTTGTGTTGGCCATTTTAAAACAAATATAGAACGACAAGGAAGTACCGATAAGATACTAAATTTCAAAGAGATGAGAGAAGGTCAACCTGATCAGTACACAGGTAGAAGGGCTGTGACACAGACACAGACAAACACACACATGTGTGCGCACACACACACACACACTCACATACACACAGAATGTATATTAAAGTTAAATAAAGGATGCAAGTTGAAAGTCAAAACTAAATTCATGGCCAGTTCATATTTGAGTGGTTTCAGAGGCAAGTCAATTAAATTTGATAACTGTTCTAGTAATGGTATGTTTACAATACATTCAAGAAAGAAAATAGCCACTTATTTCTTGCTCCTTCAAAAATGTATCAATCAAAAATCTAAAATTATGAATTTCCAAATGAATGAGATTCATTCTTAAGCAACAAGAATGTGAAATCAGAAGAAAAAAATCATGAAAGAATAAATGAGGAGTGAATTCAGAATCAAAATTCATATTCATTCTTTTACTACTGTATACAGAATTAGGGCACTATTAATAAAATACACATTCCATTAACCTATATACACACACAGTCACATGTAGACATAAACATACATGCATACATGAGTATACCACAAATATCTGTCTGAAGACAAACACACCGAGATCGATTGGTCTGTCTGATAGATCTACCTATCTGTCTGTCTGTTACCTACCTATTTATAATACATACATACATCTATGTAATTTAAATCTGTGTTATGCACCCAGATGTCTCTAAGGCAATGCGCAACAGAGATACTGAACATATCTCTATTTCTTTACTATTCATAATAATTTCAAATTGGAACCTTTTTAACTGGCTACCAACAAATGCATTGATAACAATAATGTGGCAGATATATTAAGTAGATTTTTATATTACCTCCTAAGTATTCCATAATCTTCCTAGGCACTAACTGAAGATAAATATTCAAACACATGAATCTATGTCCAATATTTCATATTTAAACCACAGCACCATTTTTTCGATATGTGGGAGCTTCAGAACAGACCCCCTTTGAGGCTGAATCACAGCTGAATATTGGAGTTACCTAAAGCTTTTGAGTCTAGCCTCTCTAATTTAGCATAGTGCACTGACTCTATCTGTTTGTCTTTTAAAAGAGTTTTGTGTTCCACGTGGTTTATCATCCTCTAACAGAATAAAAAAATTATTTTTGCTTTGTTGCTTTGTTTCAATTATGACCAAAGCCATACTATAACATTTGAAATGAAAAAAAAATTCAACATTTTACGAAAATGAATGTAACTAAAGAACGTTATATTGAAAATACAATAATCCACACTCAGAAAACATAAATACTGTTTTATCTCATATGCACTATTTACATTTCAAATGATCATTAATGTTTTAAATATAGATGACTTTTGTAATATCAACTTTACCTTATGATCTCATTCAAAATTCCAAAGAACTAAAATTCCACACTGTTATTTTATTGCCTTGTAGGCTAAGACACTGTATGTTAGGCACAGAGGGCAAGAAAGGCCACTGCTCACACAGTGTCTCAAGACTGTGAATAATAAAAGAAATTGAGAACTATTATGATAATGAGGAAGAGGATGTGGGGTGGAAGGAGAGGGAAGAAGATAAAGAAGAGGAGGAGGAGGGAGAGAAAGTAGAGGAAGAGGAAAAGGGGTATGGGAAGGAAGTAAAGGAGAAGAAAAAAGCAAACACTGCTGGGTGTCCCATATCTGCAAAGAAGGAAACTGGGTAGCCTATGTAATAGATGCAGTTGCTCTTGGAAATATAGTTGTTTCCTATGCACTCTTACACAGATACTCACATCTATATTTTGTATGGTAACTTACCCTGAATTACTTTTATTAAGTGAACATGTCTGTTCCAAACTTGCCCCAAATTGCCTCAGAGTAAGCAAGCAGTCTGGGCACCTGGACTGTTAGATGCACAGAGCTCACTGATTGCTTTGTAATTCTTAAGATTCATGCTGAGTACAGTTTTCTAACAGGAGGCATGCTGTTTGAGAAGGGATGTGTATTGGCTTAGGCTGATTTATTTTTCACTTGTGACTGTCAACCCATAGGGAGTAAACATACAATACAATAAAAATGTCTATAGTCTATGAAATATGAAGAATATAAATTCTACGTGTCTGTGCACTTTTCATACACTGCATTCCCTAGAGAAAAGGGGAACTGAAAGTGGAGTCACAGGTCATTCGTGATACAGTTCCTTTCAGAAGGTTTTTCTGGTCCAACAAACCTCTTGGTCTGGAGTTCTGAAGCAGATATTTAGCAAAAACAACCATAACCAATATCACGTGTAGAAGTGAGGGCAAAGCTCCTTGGTGTGTTCTTAAAGATTCACCCTGCCTGCGCATCTCATTGATCATACATCCTCACTTAACCTCCTTCAGCAAGATAAAAGTGAGCACCTCTTTCCTAAAGGGAAAGTGTTACCCTTATTTCACTAGAAAAATCCTGTCTAATAACAATGAGCCTTGAGAACAACACCTGAGAATAGACTCTTTGTAGTCATACAATTTTATTACAGTAGTAATAAGATGAATACTTATTGGTAACGATGGAAATGTAAGAATATTTAGCCCAAATCAAATCCATAGAACCATTGCTGATTAGTCATGTCCTCATGATAGATAGATGAAGGTTATTATATGAGTCATCAGAAAGTGTATAATGTGGAAGAAGACATTGGTCTTTCTCATTCACACATGCAATTCTTTCCCTCTCCCACAGGGAGACATGTCTGCACTTCACAGAATTAAAAAAAAAAAAAACATACTACTTATAAGAGTAGCCATTATCCCAAGTTAAGTTATCAATTTCATCTTTTATACACACAGAAACATTGTAATGGATAAAGACTGTCATCATACAAGTGGAAATCTTCCCACAAGGATATGTTATAAAGGGTTGGTGTTTAATAGAAAATATCAACTCACAATACGACTTTGGAGGTTTTATTATTATCCAGCCTGATTCAGCAGTTGGAATGTTCTATACACCCACCTTTGTACTTCCAAGTGTGTTCTAACTATGCTGCTTTTCCTTAGTTCCTAAACAGATCTGAAATCCATAGAAAGAGAGTCCAATATACCACATGCCCTATATGCTACACATACGAGGCTGTCCTAAACAGTGCATGAAATGACCCAATCCTTCCCAGGGAGTAGAATTTATGCCGCTGCTTGCATTTAATGGATCTACAAGGCAGACTGAAGTGGAGCCTGCTGAGAACAGCCTGATGAGTGATCATTGGCAATTTGGGGCTCAGCAACTGCCTGCTGACAATGGCAGCTTGTCCCTGCCCAGCTCTAACTCACTAAACTCTCATGGTCCCAATGGGATGGGGAAACATTGAAAGAAATTACTAAAGGAAACACAGGAACCTAAGAAAAGAGAGAGAGAACATAAAGTTATGCAGTTAGAAACAAGAAAGAAAATTATGAGCATGTGTAAACAGAAAAAGAAATAGAAACACAAACATTAAGGTGATGTAACAGATGGATTGCCGTCGTCCACACACCATGGATATATTCTAACTCTTCCTAGCTGAGAGACTCTAGAATATAACTAAGTTGATTTAAGCCTCGTTTTTCTCCTATCGAAGAATACCCATGGAAGAGTTAGTGTAAGGATTGAAGGAACTGAAGGGAATGTCAAGCCCATAGAAAGACCAACAGTGTCAACTAACCCAGACCCCTCAGAGCTGCGAGAGACTGAGCCACCAACCAAAAAGCATCTATGGGGTTGTCCAAGGCTCCCCAACACATATGTAGCAGAAGACTGCCTTCTGTGGCCTCAGTGGGAGAGGATGCCCCTAATCCTGTAGATATTTGATGTACCAGGATGGGGTAATATCTGAGGAGGAACCACCCTCTCAGAGCCAAAAGGGAGGGGAATAAGAGACCAATTCTGAAAAGTGGGACCAGGAGGCTGGGCAGCATTTGGGATGTAAATAAATATAATAATTAATAATAAAAAGTAAAATAAATAGTATGGTCTCCATATGAGAAAAGCATAGTCTCAGGGATCAAATAATAAATGCCAGAGGCAAGACAGAATGTTGAAACTAAGCTTATCTCACTACAAAAACTCAAGCTATATATTTTTTTTATAAACTATGCTGTCTTCCCGTGTTCTTACATCAATCAGAATGAGTCATTTTTTGATAACAAACAATCTAAAAATATCACTGTGAATCACAAGAATGACAGGCCTATTTTTCTAGAAGTCCTATACACAAAGTTTGTGGCAACTAGCTAGCCTCTGTACTTTGGAAAAGTTGAATGTGTAAGGGAGAATTTCTATTAAACTGATACATGTATTAAAATCTATTTATTAAAATATAAATACAGCCAGGAACATGTGGTCCCAGTCAGACTAACATATGCCTATATTCCCCACCCTTGGCTTAAAATAGCCTACTGAAAAGCATTTTTAAAAATTGCCCCTGCACTAAACATTTCTGAACATTTTTTCTTGCCATTATCACTGAAATGATACAGTATAACACCCACTCAAATAGGACTTTTATATTTTCCATGTGGAGGTTCCTCAAAAAGCTAGAAATAGGTCTACCATACGGCCAAGTTATACAACTTCTGGGCATATTCCCAAAAGACTCTATATCCAACTAAAGAGGCACATGCACATCCTTGTTAATTGCTGCTCTAGTCACAGTAACTGAGGAATGGAAAAGGCCCAAGTGTCTATCAAATGATGAATGGATGATGAAAATCTGGTACATTTATATAATGGAATATTTTTTAGCTTAATAAATGAAATCATGAAACTCACAAATTAGTGGACAGAGCTAGAAATAAATATTCTCAATGAGGTAACATAAACCCAGAAAGATTAAATCCCTTATGTACACTATCATATTTGGATGCTGACTTTGAAGTTTTAGATCATTATGTTTAAATTGGAGTGTGTGTAATGTAATATGTATGTGATTTAATATTTACTGAAGGATGTGTCTAAGTTATATGTACCTACTACATCATTTTGTAGAAGGGATTGGAGCAACTGATGATTCTGGTACCCTCTGAGCTTCTTAAAAATAAGGCCCTATTAATATTAAGGTAATTGTAGTTCTTGGGACTATTGCAGAGCCTTCTGGAAGGAGAGCCTTGGCATCTGCAGTGACAGTTTCATGGTGGAGACACATTTGTGTCTAAAGAATAAAGTAAACTGAGAACTTACCACTATGAATGGAAAGTAAATGGTGTCACCTTCGAAGGTTGTTTTCCACGGCTTTTGCTATGATTGAAACTTATCGTTTTTGGTAAGCAGGATCAGGGTATCATTGTCAAAAAATTCTGAACACATATACATGGAATTGGTTTCAGAGTCTGCACACATCAGCAGTGAGAAGCTGAGCAGGCTTTGTTAGGAGGGCAATTTGTACATTCTTCCCATAAGAAAAAGGCTCAAATATTTGTGAGCTCTATTCTCTATGAAATCTGCTAATGCATGTTTGCGATTCTAGCCAATTAATATTCACATTTCCCCATGGCATACATAACAATCATTAAAAAGTTAAGAATGGATTTGTTCTCACCCATTTACCAGGGTTAGTATAAATGGGAGGAATGTAAAAAATAGTATCAGGAGAGAATAACCAGAATGTATCATATACGTTTCTAAAAATTGTCAAATAGAGCACTTGATAAAATAAATAAATAAATTGGACTAGAGATACAGCTCAGCCATTAAGGCTGTTTACTGCTCTTTCAGGGAGCTCAAATTCACAGCTCCCAACTTTCTGTAAGTGCAGCCCCTAAGGAGTTCTCCTGATCCCAGAGACACATTTAGCACCTAGTCTTCTCCTCTATATCATCATCTATACACACATATAAAAGTAAAAATAACTTAATCGAAGTTGAGATGGGGTTTTAGAGGAAGATAATTGATTTGAAATACAAAAAGTCAGTTTATTTTCAAGGAGTACAGTGGTTCTAGGCAGATTTTTATTTTTTTTTTTTTTGGTTTTTCGAGTCAGGGTTTCTCTGTGTAGCCCTGGCTGTCCTGGAACTCACTCTGTAGACCAGGCTGGCCTCGAACTCAGAAATCCACCTGCCTCTGCCTCCCAAGTGCTGGGATTAAAGGCGTGCGCCACCACTGCCCGGCTCTAGGTAGTTTTATATAGAAAAAAAAAGATGATAGTATTTTATTATTCTTAATTTTAGCCCTAGAGTATAGTCATAAACAAAAGACATCAATACATATTTTCATGCAACATATATTTTGGTAGAAAATTATCTTCCTGAATCATCTCTTTCCTTAGAGCATTCTTTTGGCCAATAAAGCTTATATTTAATGAAATGATGATGGTAAATACATGAAGAATTCATCCATTTTTTCCACCCCTTTATTATCTACTGGTGAATGATCTGTTTTGTCTTGTTTTGAAGGAAGATAAAACTTAAAGAGTCAACTTTGCATTATGAACAGCCATTTATATTTTGAATCTAGTGGAAAATGAAAAATCTTTAAGAAAGTGCAGGTTACACTGTGGCTATGAACAATGGATTAATACACCCAGACTCATCTCAAGGAGGCAATGCTATTACATGGCACATATCACTATGAGGAAAAACAACTAGTCGATGAACATAAATCCTCCATAGTCTTCATAATGTACTTGAAAATTGGTCTGGGGACCATTGAACAAAATGGAGAAATAATAAATCAGAAAGCAGGCTCTGCAATGGATCTATTTAACAACATGGAAGGGTAAATTCTGTCCATTGAATGTTCAACTCAATAGAGTATTTATGTGTTTATGATGTTATTCCCCACAGTAGCCAGGGTATAACACCCCACACAAAAGTGGAATCGTATGAACACACTTCTAGCCTATACCTACCATTCATGATTGAACAACTTTCTATCGTCTCTAGGCTTCATTCACTTAAGCTGACATTCAAATAACATTAACTTACAGGTTTCTGAGTCTAAAAAAACTGGAGGGAAAAAAACCTTGTGTGTTCAAAACTCTAAGGAATGAAGACAGCCAGGATATGTAACATAGACCTCTCAGAAGTTCTGCATGCTTTCCCTCTCTAATAAAACTCATTTCTAAAACTCACTCTCTGAAATTTATGTCTGGATTTTGTGAGATGAGGGACCTAGAATTCATTGATCCAGGAAGGTTTTGGTGGCCATTGATTGTGTTCACTCTTAGCCACCAAGTCACCCTAATGGGAGATTAAATTTCTCCTTGTGGTTCAAGGACTGTCTGCTTTTACCATGCTTTACTAGCATTTAAAATATAACTGTATACATCTGAAGCACATATCATGCAATAGAAAGAAAAATAAATCATTGGAAGGGAATAAGAGACATCAAACGTGGGGCAGAAATCAAATTGAATGTGTGTGAGCTACCTGTTCAACACCACCCTGATTACAATGTAGATAGACATGGCAATGCTCATGATAGTATGTTCTCACTGCCTTGTATTCTCATGAAGACTAAATGTGATCTAACAGATGAATGGACAAGCTAGGCCTTATTACCTCACCCTCTGGCTCCCAAATATACTGTCCTCCCCTCAGTATACATACCATCCAGATGACATACTACTCTCCAGTCTTCGTGATATTCCATGCTCAAATGCTTCCCCATTAAATTGGATAAAACATATGCATGTGTGTCTGCTTTCCCCCACCTGTTCTGAAGAGAATTATCTATTTCCTGTTGGGATACAAAAAAGAAAATAGAGGGAAAAAATGAGAAAAAAATCCTTATAATATCCCTTCTGGAGTTTTCCTGTTAAAAGCACTGTGACATTTGATGTTTACTTCTCAAGGGGCATTAACAATTAGAGTGTGACAAAAAGGCAAAGAATTGCCTCTTTCTTCTTGGTCTCCAAAGTTTCTAGAAGGAGATAATGTTAGTACATCTGCATTTTAAAGAATGAAGTTCTGCAATCAACAATGACATACAGAACCCTTTAAGAGACTAATGTAATGGGGTCTTAACCTGCATTCTTTCTATTACCAACAATTTGAATGTCAATATGCTCTGTGCCTGTGGCTGCCTGGGGAGGCTTTTGAGCACCTAGACTTTTATTTGTGGTTGTTACTCTTATGTTCCTCACCAACACTGTTCACAAGATTTGTGCCTGCAGGTGGCCGAATTTGCACACACTGAGAAAGTTTCTTTATGCTGATGGTAATAAGAATGTGAAAGTAATTTCTAATACAGTGTTACTTGTCTTTCCTTTTTTCAAGATTAAAATAAAAGCAAGGAAAAAAGGAAAGAAAGAGAGAAAGGAGAAAGGAAGGGGGATAGGATCAAAAGAAAGGGGAGGTCCAATGATTGTCTACAAAAATCTTTATCACTTGGATCTTCCTCCTTGCAGTGTGTAAAATATTGTGTATTGCTTAAACCCTAATTTGACATGGACATGACATATTAAATAACAAAGTATTCTGAGGACTTTTTATATCAGCTACACATTTGGGGTTTACAGTAGTTAATCTTGAGGTTCAACTTGAAGGAATTTAGAATGTATACATAATAAAAATACTCTACCATTGTAATTTTCTTTCTGTGTAGACAAATTTATTAATGTTCCCCTTACAAACCGTTTTTAATACTTTATGTTTTAGTGTAGGAAGACTTCCCTTTCAGTGGTTTTCTAGGGGACTCTCAGGAACTTTATTCAGTGGTCACAGGTGGTAAAAGTGAGTGATTGACAGCTATGGGTGTGTTTGGATCATCAACTGTTCCTTAGATTCTCTTTAATCTTTAGAAGTGTGAAATCCTTTCTCTTCTTGAGACAAACTTCTGTGAGTAAAATGTGCATATATTTTGCATGTCTTAGACAATTTCAAGCTTATGATTCTGTACCTGAATTCAGAATTCAAAATTTATTCTGGACTTTTTTTCTCATAGAAATTTTGTTTACAGGAGAATGAGAATAAACCAATGGATAGTGGTAAGAATTCTTGGTGGCTTTTTAAGCTCCTATCATGATATTCCTGTGCCAGGAATGAACACAAGTAGACAGATTTCCTAGTTAACAGAGTTAAAAACTGAAAGATGAGCAATGGTCAGAACCATCTCTTCAGAAGGTCTTCCAGATGAAAAGAACTGTTTCCTCATTTTAATTCATGAATGAATTCACTCATTCATGAATTAGAATTAATTCATTTTAAATAATTAATGAAGAAGCATATCCTGACATGCCCAGCTAGGGACAAACAACCTCTACTGATCACCTTACCACATACTTGCTGATCTACCATTCAGCTGATTCATAGAACTTCTGCAATCTATGAGACGTAGAAATTCAATCAGGCTGCCAATTGCAGTGCCCAATAGAGAAACTGAGATGCTCTAGATAGGATAAAATATACATGAAAATGAGATGAATATTCTATGGTGGTTTGAATAAGAATGGCTTCCAAAGGCTCATAAATGTGAATGAGGCTAGTCATCAAAGAGTGGAAATGTTTGAAAGAATTAGAAGGAATAAGAAATGTGGCTTTGCTGGAGAAAACGTGTCACTGAGGGTGGGTGTATTTTGAGTCTTCAAAAAGCCCACACCAACTAGGCATGGTGATGTACATCTTTAATCCTAGCACTCGGGATGCGGAGGCAGGCACATCTCTTTGAATTTGAAGCTAACCTTCTCTACATAGTGAGTTAAAGGACAGGTAGGGCTATATAGAGATGCCCTATCTCAAAAAAAAAAAAAAAAAAAGAAAAAAGAAAGTCCCATTGTCCTTCTCTCCCTGTTGCCTGTGGTTTAGGATCTAAAGTTCTCAGTTCCAGGACTATTGTATTGCTGCCTGCATGCCATCACGCTTCCTACTAATATGTTAATGGAATAATGGGATAATGGAATCATAAGCAAGTCCCTAATTAAGTGCTTTTTAAAAAACAAAATAAGTATTGCCTTGGTCATGCATGGTATCTTCTCTTCATTGAAATAGAACAATGACCCAAACAGAGTCCAATTAAATATATAAATTAAACAATATTGTTTTTGCTATGTGGTGAATCACAATTGTTAAATTTGTTACATTACTTGATAACCCGTTAACTTTAAAAGGTTAAGGAACTTACAGAATTGTAGTCACTGGAAAAGTACTACTGTATCAGTTGCTTTTCTCAGTGAGATCATAGAAGATCCTGAGGAGATATATTTTGTCTCACAGTACATGGTTACAGTCCGTTGTGATGACAGAGAAGACATGCCTACAAAGGATTGGATCAGCTTCTCTGTCTATTGGCTTGCTTTCCTTGACTCTTTCAGCCTGGTGTTTTTAAACAACCCAGAAACATCAGCTCAGAAGTGCCTGCCCCCCCACCCCGCCCCCCAGTACACTAGCTCCTCCCACATTAGTCATTAATCAAGAAAACAGCCTACAGACATACTCAAATCAATTCAAATGGAGGAACTATCTCAGTGAGTTTCCCTTTTCTGGGATTAGTCTAGCTTGTGTAAAGTTGACAAAAGAAGCAAAACCCTAATCAGTACACACCCATTTTTATAAGCCTGATTTAGGTGGCAGTACCTTCTGACTACCATACTCCTTCTGTCATTTGTGTATCTCTTCCTATAAGACCGGTGTTCTAATAACCCCAGCTTCCTCTTCTCTCTGATCTCATTGTTCTGAAGGATAATGGGTCCTTCTTCACATCACCTGTTTAAGCATACAATATAAGTCATATGAGGGGTTTTGTGAATCTAAAGGAACAAAAAATGTAGCTGTACTGTGAGCCAACTTATCAGAAAGATCTTAAGGAAGGAGATGGAGAGATTTAGAGAGTGGTGATCACAGGAGATCCCACCCAGCTAAGTTTTTTTGTTTGTTTGTAACAGGAGTCTATTACAAAGGCAGACAGACTCCTGAGTTCATCAATCTGGGAAAGAAAAGGGTTAGGCCTGAACTAGGTAGAAATGGGTCTCACCCAGCTATCTTATCTTTGTGCTTAACAGAGAAAGGCAGATCTCTGAATTCTTTTGCAATGTTAAAAAAAAAAAGTGTGTGTGCTTTCTGTCTCCTAAGAAACAAGAGGCTGGGGTCTTTGGTGGCTGACTCATAGGATAATCATAAAGGAACCTGGAGTATATGACTAGATTGATACGTAAAATAAAAAGGTAGGCTTGTGATCTGTAAGAGATCAGCTATCCAGAAAATTTTTGTAGAGTAGCAAGAGAGAACTGCTTGGAGAACTGTCTCTAGCAGGAGGGAGAGAGAGAGAGAGAGAGAGAGAGATAGAGAGAGAGAGGGAGGGAGGGAGGGAGGGAGGGAGGGAGGGAGGGAGGGAGGGAGGGAGGGAAGG
>NW_021604657.1:1472314-1543829 GCF_004785775.1 Grammomys surdaster
AGGGAGGGAGGGAGGGAAGGAGATCCAGAGAAAGCCGACTAGAGAGAGAGAAAGTAATCTGGAAAGCTGTCTCTGGCAGAACATAGGCCACCAGCTTAGACCCAGGATTTGACTCCAAGTAACTTGTTTTCTCTGCTCCCAGACACCTCTTCTCTCAGAACTCCTCTCTAAATCGAGACTATTCCTTGGCAATGCATATAAAGTTAATAGCTTTGACCATGCTAGTGAAGAGGTCAGCTCAAGACACTCATCTCTCTGGATAGGAGAGGCTAATTACCATTCCTCAGACCATAGAGGAAGGATCCCACCAGGAGGTGGGAAAGGCCCAGAGCATGTAGACTCATTCCTAAGGACAGACCAATACTTGCCATCTACAGACAAAGGAGGTCCTTGCCACCTTATTCCCTAAAGACCAATCATTTAAAAAGTCACACTGTTCCACCAATCACATTGTGCCTAATGGCTACTACCCTAAAAACTGTATGAAAATGGGCCAAACAGGCTGCCCAGGGTCCCCACCTCTCCTTGGGGTGCAGGACGACCCCAATGTGTTGGAACAATAAATTCCTCTTGCTTTTTACATTGATTTCTGGCTCGATGTGGTTCACTCAAGGGGTCTCTGATAAGCTAAGGCTCCCTAGAGTCTTATATAAAGTGTGATATATCAAACTGTGAATTAAACTGTATGTTGCAGGTCTGGTAAAAATGACTCAAGAGAATGCTGTGCTTTATGCATATGAGTAAGAAGGAGCAGAATTCGAATCTTTTTTTTTTTTTTTTGGTTTTTTGAGAAAAGATTTCTCTGTGTAGCCCTGGTTGTCCTGGAACTCACTCTGTAGACCAAGCTGGCCTCGAACTCAGAAATCTGCCTGCCTCCACCTCCCAAGTGCTGGGATTAAAGGCATGCGCCACTACTGCCCAGCTTAGAGTTCGAATCTTTAAAACCCATATTAAAAAAAAAAAGTATGTGTGGTGTCAGAGACAGGATAAACCTCAGGTTAATTGCCTAGCCAGACTAGCCAGAACCTATGACTTCTGATTTCAGCAAAAGATATCAACAGCTGTCATTGACTTTGATTCTCTCAACAAACACACAAATGTAAGTCTACACATATATGTGCTTATTCATAGGTTAGTATGCATGTATACATACATACTGTGCACATGCAAAATAAGTAAATATACGTATATATACACATATACAGGTATACACACACACACACATATATATAAATATATATACATATATATACATACATCTATATCTATATCTATATCTATATCTATATCTATATCTATATCTATATCTATATCTATATCTATATCTATATCTATATCTATATCTATATCTATATCTATATCTATATCTATCTATATCTATATATACATATGTTCCAGGTATGATTGAATGGTCAAAATCTCTGTCTCTTTCTTCTCACATACACACTTACAAATGTTAGAGGAAGCTGAATTATAAGGTGCTACAGTAATGATAATGTCAAGGTGGCCTTCAAGTCATACAGATAAAACAAATTACAAAAGATAATTTCAGCACTTGGAAAAGTAGTTTTCTAGTTTGGCTACCAAATTTAAGTTTTGGAAAATAAATGCCTTTGGAAAAACAACACTTTTAAATTCATCTAAATGTTTTCCAGTGGCTAAACTTTATAAAGTCTAGAAAATTCTCTTTACATTTTAGTCCATGTCAGTTTGGAGCCTTAAAGGATCTAATAAATAGAAACATCCATACAAATTAACTTGGGAGGTTTAGCAAATGAGAACACTAAGAACATTAATTACAAGCCTAAAATCTCTAAGATTTTTTTTATTACCTAAGCAAAGAATGAGTAGAAAAAAAATGGGAAAGAGAATACTTAGTCATTTACTGAAATTTAATTATTCTGAACTTGTATATGGAAAGTTTAAAATACTGAAACAGGAATGGAGTAGGATTTGCTTCTATTTTTAATGAATGAATATATATATATATATATATATATATATATATATTCTGAATAATGAAGATAAATATTTATTCTAAATAACAGATGAAATTAATAAAGATTGTCATTTTGCTATTTTTCAATATAGCTATGATATAAATGAATAATGTATGAATACAATGATTTAATATGTTATTTCTTAGAGAAAAAAGGACTGGACACAGAAATTCATTACCTATACAGAGATTTAGCTTGAATTGTTTATGAAAAATCTACAGGAATACAAATAAAATAGACTAGTCAACATTTATTAAATCTTGTTTTGGTCTTTTCAGGCATCTCTGAGCAGAGATAATTAGGTTTTAAATTAAGGACTATTTTAGGCAGTCAATTGAAAGAATCATAAAATTCAATATCTGTCCATTATTAATGCAGCTCCAGGGAACACTAGCACTTATGCCAAAACAATGAAGTGTAATAACTTCATGTTATTACATCATGTTAAAGCTATTTTCTTATAAACAAACACATGACATAATATGACATTAAAACAAAAGTAGGACCCTAACCCTTCATGTACAGCAAAAGATAAGTTTGCTTTTTATTTTTGTATATTTCCTATATGTTTTCAAATGACTCTATGCATTTAAACTTTTAAATTTCAGAGTAGTTTATGAATAAAATTGTCATATAAATTCAAGAACATAAAGCAATAAAGGGTAAATTTTAAAATATGCTTGGTTTTCTTAAGTAGTTTTATTGTCTCCTGATTTGAATAATTTAATACTGTCTCTTTCCTTTGTGAGAAGTTTTGTGATCCAGCTGTGTAAGACAATTTAAGAGAAAAAGTATTAAAACTCTTACTTTGATAGATATTCTAAAGTTCTGTTCCATTCTACTTGATTCCTCTGTAAATTTTGCAAGAGATTCTGAATTTAAGTAACAAAAAGGAATCTATTTGACTCCTGAAGACTCCAAAGGATCATGGTTTAGCTTATTACATGTTTAAAACTCAGGTGAGGATGGTTTAATTTGACATGCTCATGAACACTGGGTTCTAATGACAACAGCACTTTCAAAGGACTGAACGATGCAGGAATATGGGCTCGGCTAGGAAATCCTAGATTTCAATTCCCTACAAAGACATTGACTCAATGACATGTTAACTCTAGAGAGCCTATGTAAGAATGGGTAATGAAGCTGCAGTGTCTCAGTAAGGTTGAGAGCACATAACAGATTCACCAAAGCTTGAAATAGAGCGATTGTTCTCATCTGTAATGACCTAAACCCAGCCTGGTTAGGAGCTACCAAGAGGGAATTTCCAAGCATACCTAACTGTTAACAGAAAAAGAACTGACAGCATATCTGTGTTAGTTTGGATGAAATTGTCAACCCCCCCCCCCACATGCTCTTGTATTGGGATACTTGGTCCCAGTTGGTGGAATTATTTTTGGAAGGTTTAGGGGGTGTGGCCTTGTTGAAGGAGGTACATCAATAGGGGTATCAATATAGCACTCTCTTGCTCCTGGTTTTAAATTGAGACATGAGCTCTCAGCTACTGCTCCAGAGCACTGCATGCCTGATGCCATGCTGTCCACTGTCTCAGCCATGGACTCTGTCTAACCCTATGGATGGAATTACATGTGTTCTTTCATAAAAGTTGCTTTGGCCATGGTGTTTTGTTACAGTAATTGGAAAATGACAAAGTCAGCATCCAACAGAATGCAGTCCCAAAGGGCCACAACCAATGGCTTTCTTTATCTTCTAATCAAACACTGGTGAGAAGCAGTTCTTTCTGAATGCCTGTGGGCTGCTGAGAGTAAAAGAGAAGCTTGGCAGTGTGAGAAAATTCAAGACTGCTCCCAAATGACACATAGGAGCGGAACAGATTTTGATCTTCTGAAAGAGGAATCTGGAAACCTGCTTAACTCCGCTGTTACATGAAACATTGTTTAGAGGCCTAGGTAAAACAACTGGAGGAAAAAAAATAACTGAAAACTTCACATATTGTAAAAGAAGTAAAAGTCTCTCATTTAATAGATTAAATTATATGTAAATGTATATGTAGAAAATTTCATACAAAAACTCCTACAAATAGTAAAGAAAGCCAGAAAGTTTGCAATATATATATTTTAGCACTCAAAGTCTTCTGTCAATTAACAAGACACTATTCTAAAAGGAGATTTTAGACAATTTTATTAATGATAACATCAAAATGAATAAAAAATTAAGACCAATAATTACCAGGAGGGAAATATATCTATATCTTATAAATTATAAGTTTCTAAACTAAATTAAGAATTAGATGCATAGATGAATATATATATATATATATATATATATATATATATATATATATATATATGTCTATGGAATGATTTATATAACATTAAAATGACTGTATCATACTAAGATGTGTTGCAGGGAGAAAAATTTCAAAAGCACAGTTATACAATGTGTATGTCATTACTACTGCCACTGCTGCTACACTGTACACTGAAAATTTTTGTTTTTCTGTGACAGTCAAAAAAAAAGTACCCTAAGTATTTTTGTTGGTATATTTCAAGAATATTTGCTAAGCCAGGAACCAAAATATTTTATTAGCTCTTAAAAAAAGTTATAGAAATGAATGTAGAAATCAAACCTGGTAAATCCACAAAGATATTTTGATATTATTTATTTTCTTTATAAACATCACCATCCCATTTCTGCTATTTTACGTTATTTATTTCTGTTATAACCAGTCACTTCATATATTTTATTCCATATAATTGACAAATATTTAGGAAATATTTTAATACACTTGAGTACAAATAGGAAATAATAATTGAAACTAATAGCAAGTAACACAGAAATAGGTAATAGTGGAGATGTGAGATTATGAAGCCCAATATACATTAAGAAGAAAATCTGTGAGGGCAAATATTCCCTTACAAACTAATGGTATTGTTATGTGCAAGAACAGAAAATAATGATTTTATAATTCAAATACTTATATCTATGAGGCCTTTTCAAACCCAGGAAAACATGTATTTAATATTTTTGATAATTCAGTAGCATACAAACTGAATACATATAACAATATTTGAAATCTATCAACAGATTTGTATAACTGCAATACTTTATCAGAACTATATTATAAATGACAAATGATTCAATCTTTTTAAAAAGGAATCAAGGAAAATTTTTTTATATAAATTAGAAATAACCCGTTTTTGATAAGGACAAATTGATAATGCTAGTAAGGATAAGAAAGTTCATAAGGATAGTAACCCGCAGTGAAACAGAAATCTGAGACTAGAAGAGTGATGGCGAACTATCTTCCTATACAGAAGACATTTTGGACCATTTTATGTTTATTCTAAGCATTTGGTTTAAATAATTTCTTTTCTCTGGGAATCTAAACTCAAATTTGTATCAAGCCCATTTTAATAGAACTACTAGAAGTATAGTTGTTCTTAAATTACCAAAGGGTAGCAACACTTGCAGTAACTCTGAACCAACAGGCATCTCCACCCTTGGCATTGCAATCCGTTTTGACCATGACTGACTTCTGTTCAAAAATATTTTTCACCACCTGCTATTGAGAAAGATGAAGGCCATGAAAAAAAGTCATAATAACTTTGATGATAATAACTTTGATGTCAGGCTTTGATTTAAAGGAAAGTCATTTTATCTTCTCTGCCATTGAGCAGGGCATTCATCCAAGAGTGACCATTACCTCTATCAGTCAGTGTAGTTCCACTGCCAAATCTGAGGACTATGTCTTTCCCAGAAGGCAGTGAGGAAGCATGAGTTAGGAGGCTCTTTTAGCAGCAAATAAAAGAAAATCCATGTGAAAGTGGCCCATAATTGAAATGATGACTTAATATGTTTCATTGGGACAGTTTCTGAAACAGTTCATGGACTGGCTAGCAAGGTGTGCCAAAGAAATCACGCTTAACAACTTTGATGTAGTTGCTTTTGCCATTTCCTTCAGGTTCTTCTCAGTGACCCTTATTTCACAGTAGAAATGAGTCAACTCTAGGTCTACAGTGAGACATAACATCCAATGGAAGATGTAAGGCAAGAAAATAGGAAGGAAGAGAGGAAGGAAAAATGGAGAAAGGGTCTCAGTTTACATCAATAAATATGTGAATAAAGCAAGATGAATGAAACAAGAAAACAAGCAAAACAAAGATTGATATATCATTCACAGATAAAAGCAAAGGGGCAGCTTAAGAACTTGGCTCAAGCCCAATTCACTGTAGTCATGACAACATGTTACAAACAAAAGGAGTCCATGCCTCAGGAGAAGGCAATCGTTGCAATGATCACATGTGCCTGCTCCAAAACTTGCATCATGCTCACTACGGAAGCTGTTGTATTTAAAGGGAAAAGTTAAGCAACAATGAAATAATGTTCTTTGGGCTTCGTGCACTTAGATATGAAAGTGTTATTAGTCAATTGCAAGGTATACTCATAAACTCTAGCAGAGAATTAACATATATTTTTCCAAATCTGAGAATTAATTAAAAATTATTCATATGATAAGAGACTACAGGCATATGTGAGTAAAAGATAAAAAATATGTGAGGGTAGTATAAGCAATTTTATTTTTTCTAGTTTCAGTCTTGATATATTTTTAATATCCACCATTAATTCTTATTTAAACATGCAAATGTTGCTCTATTTTTCACAAAGGGTTGCTTTTATTTCCACAAAAGGTTGCAACCTGCCCAGAGGCTTTGCCACAATCTGAACAGGTGTGAGGTGCTTGGTGCCTCCTCAGCTTCTGGCAAAAGTGGTGAGTGTGCAGACTCCCTGATGGTCTCCAGGACACTGGCCCACAGGGACAGCAAGTCTGTGAGTGGAAACTCACTGGGCTGCAGTTGGAGGCTCTGGAACCCATGGGCAGCAGCAGGAGTTAAAGGAGCCTCTAGGAGCACTGCAGTGAGTCTCCAATGCAGACATGGCTGATAAAATCCCAAACAGGGTAATGTGAGAGCAGAGGCTCCAGTATCCCCTCAGTGGACATGGTGGTGAAGGCGTAGAGCTATCTCAGGATGAAAGAACCCTTCATACACTCATGGTCCAGAGCGAGAAAGCACAGATGAGAACTGAGCCTGAGGCTCTCTGTGAAGAGTGGCCTTGGATCCTGGTCACATTACAATGACACATAGTGCTGATATCTCTCCTGACTTCCCAGAGGAATGTTCTCAGTGACAAAAATCTCAGTGACCTCTTCCTCCCAGTCATCCACATTGCTGTCCAGCTCATCAGTGTCCACCTCTCCCCATAGATCTAGAAACTCATTCTTCTGTTTCATATAGAGTTCCTGGACCATTGTTTTTTGGTATTGCTGGAAGTCCTCCATCATGGTCCACTATCTTTCCACCAGCTTCTTTGAAGCTTTGGACTGACTCATGTGATCCTTTTGCTCAAAGTTCTTAGAGTATTTCTTCAGATAATTTTTAAATTTGCTTTATCTGATCATGGATGAGGATCATCTGGGGCCTTGGTCTCTAGAGCAGCTGGCAAAAATGGTCCTTATTGTTCTTCTGGAGAAGGCAACCTTGGAAGGTCCACAGCCAATAAGCATTGTTCACCTTATGGCTCCACCACGACACAGAGGTTACCATGTAGCAGCTGGTTCGGTCCCACCCAATGTCAGAGGCCATGTAGTGCTCTGTAATGTTCATGACAATGCCATCGGAAGTGTTCACAAACACTTTCGATCTTTCGATTGCCATGGCGGGGCTCTTGCTCCTCAGCCAGGCCAGCACCATCAACAGCCCCTGGGTACTTCAGAAGACGATGTTTCCTTGCTGCTTGTCAAAGATATTGATGAGTTTGATCTTCCCATTACTCTTCATGTAGTAGAAGGAGACAGATGTCCACAGGGTCTCATCATGAAGCACAGCAGAATTTCCTGTCATTGGGTTCCCAGGCAAAGGCTATGATGGTTTCTTTCATCTGAACAACAGGTACCTGCTTCTCCCTCATTCAGAAGATTTCAAAATTTGTGACAAAACCCTTTGTACATTTTGGAGTTCTGTTCACGTTTAGACACAAGTAATCTCCATGTTTCTGTCAGTGCAACTTGCAGTGTAGTGCATGAGTGAGACAGATATCCAAGGGGCCTCATCATGAAGCACAGCAAACTTATTGCCATTGGGTTCCCAGGCAAAGGCTATGATGGTTTTCTCCTTCAGATCTCCTGTCTGGTGGGTCAACCTGGCTGGAATATCTTTGTCTTTCAGCATCCAAAAGGTAATGATGCTACCACTCAGAAACCAAGAAACACCTTTTATTCCAGAGATCTTCAATCTCATCTAAAAGGCCCAATAGAAGTTGTTTCATAGATGCTAAGAGTATCTAAGGTCATTCTGGCAAAGGATTTGCTCTCACAGCTTCACTTGAAGATGGGCCAGTTAGCTGAGCATTCACAATGAAAGTCTCTCTTCTTATGCCCCATGAAGATGTCCCAGATGATGAGGGCCTGAAGGTCATCCTGAGTGTCCATCAGTGGGTTGAAAGTCACAAGGTATCCTTCACAGAAGAGATAGCAATTAGCTGCAACACCTTAGTAGCTAAACTACTGGATCTGCTTGAACTTGTGCCCTTCTAAGAGGGTGATACCCCACTGATGGAAAGTGGCCAGGTAGGTGCCCTTAGGAGACCAGCACACATATGTCTCTGTCTGTGAAGCAAGTAGAACCATGTCGCCAGACAAAATATCTGTCCACCTCGCCAAAAGATGGATGTCTTATCTCCACTATCAAAAATCACAGTATACTGATCTCTACATTCTGCCTCTTCCAGCCAGTAAAGCAAATTGCCTAGGTCTTTGAAAGGCTGTTTTTATGGAATGTCCCACTCATCACTGATTTCATGTACTTATCAAAATCAGTCAAGACGTTGACCCGGAAAGCGTGCTGCTTATCCAGCTTCTATTCATTTGTGCTTTTCATAACTACGACAACATGGACAGGAAAAGCATATCCCAGAAAGATACACCCTTTTGTCTTTTCATCCTTTTCAGGATAATAGTCATTTATGATTTTTCCGAACTTGGAGAAGATCTTGTAGATAACATTTTTGAGCTTCTCAATCTGGTCAGGTTCCACCAATGAACATTGTCCACAACAATCACTGAGGCAATCTAATCCTGCCTACTTCCTGAGGCCGATTTTTGAGTACATCTTCACCAAGTAGTTCTTCCTTTTTCACCTGTCTACAAAATCTTCAGAGTTGGTAAAGGAGGGCTTATCTGCCGATTGGTTCTCCAAAGCCCCATTCCACCTCAGCCATGCTGTGCTGCTATCATACCTTCCCTCCTCCCTCCTGTCCAGCCTCAGCGACTTCCATTGCCCCCACTTTGGACCTCCAGACTGTGACCCCGAGGCCCTCTGCTGTCTCAGGGCTTGACCAGTTCCCCAGCTGCCTGAGGCACCACCTATTCTCAGTGCCCTGTGTGGACCTGTACTGCTTCTCAGCAGGCTCAGCCGCCTTTCTTCCAACTCCCACAAACGTTGCTAATTTTACAATAGTTTGGAAGAAAATCTTTGCCAGCTACACTTCATACAAAGTGCACTGTTTTAGTAAGGATTTATCCTTCTGAGACCATTATTTATTTATGAGAAGGGCTTAAATATAGGGAAGAAATTAGCCTTGTACTCGATACAATATGGAAAATGAAATGGAGGAATGTAATTAGGTACTTTTTCACAACTGGGAATTTTATAGAACATCTTATGTTTGTATACTTTCAGAACACAGTATGTAGCATTTGGAAATCAGCATCCAGTGTCCAGCCTACCATGGTCTCCATTCTCATCTGACCTCAGATGAACTAGTCTTTGGTCTCTTGTGTTAGGTCTTCAGTTTCTTCGTGACTACACAGATCTGAAGTGTCAGTGTGATTACTGTAGGAGACTCATTCCTTTTCTGTGCCCTTCCCTTATTACAGATAACTGTGAAAAATTGACTCTACCCAATGCCATCTTATTACCCTATTCCTAAATATGGTTACTACTCCACTTATATCACCTCTAAGTAACTTAATGTGCAAACCCCTTTAGGCAGTACCAATAGTCTTTCCATCCTGTCCAGGTGTATTCCAAAGGGTACAGAATAACCAATTTGGGACTATTATTAATTTGGAATGGGAAACTGACTTGGTATCACTTGACATACAAACATAGAATAGCATTGAATTTTTAGGATCAGTTTCTTAATAAATGATAATGGTACCTATATCTCATAGAATTTCAATCAAATTTGTGATATAAATTTGTATAAATTGTCTAGATGACTTTTGTTTGAAGGTAGCAGAACACTGGCAGTTCTCACAAAGGCAATAAATATATGCCGTCATTTCTACATGTGTGAAGGACATGCTTCCTGTTCAGAATGTTGATGAAAAGTATGAAGTCATTTCTATATGATCAAAGGACATGGTTCCTGTCCAATGCAACTTTTATCTTAACACATTGCTATTTATAGAACAGCAAATGTTAGGATGCATAAAAGTTTAATTAGTAGAGAGAACTTGCTAGGGAAGCATGAGGATATTAATTAGAATTCCTGGTCCGTGCTTAAGGAAGCAGGGATAGATGGATTGATTTAGGTCAATGGCTAGCAAGCGTAGCTGAAACAGGGAATTCCACATTCAGTGAAGAGACTTTCTTTCAAAATAAAATAAAGTAAAATAAGATGCTATCCTGGCTCAGTCTTGTTAATGTAGGTTTTCTAATATATTTTAGGAGGCAAAGATCTCACAGCAAATGTCCTGTTCCTCTGGCTCTTGCACTATTTCCTCCCCTATGAGCCCCTTTGTACTATAAACCTGTATGTGCATGCATGTGGCATGTGTGTGTGTGTGCATGCGCACGTGTGTGTGTGCGTTTGAAACACTAAAGAAATAGAGACCACAGATTTAAAAAAGAATAAGGATGTCTGACAATTGGGAAATTTTAGAAGTGGGAGAAAAGAAGGGGAACAGTGTAATTTTATTTGAGTTTGATAAATAAAAATATATTTTGAAAAGTTAGGATAGACAAAGCTTACAGATGGCTCCACACCCATGTAACAACACTAATTGGACTCATTAGATTAAAAGAAAAGAAGAGGACATAAAGTTAGGAATGACATGGTAAGGAAGAAATCCGGAAGGAGTTGAGTGGAAAGGGAATCAATATATTTTGCATAGATGTATGAAATACTTAAAGAATAAATAAAAAGTAAATAGAGCACACTTACCTTTGCATGCAACATATTTTAGAATAAGGTGGTAGCAATAGGGAAAGACAACTGACATACTGTCCTGGCTACCATGTGTATACAAATGTGAACATGCATCAGAGGCTCATGCACAGGCACCAAACATATATACAGGCACACATGGACACACAGACACACCCACAACAGACACACAGAGGAAATAACATAAAAAGTTAGTAATCCAAACTTAGCACATCCTTGCCCTGTTCTGACATGAAAATAAAATAAAGCCATTAACAAATAAGGTCATTTGCACAAAAAGAATATGTACCCCTCAAATTCTCTTCATAAGGCATAATTTTCTTGACCTGTGGTGGTTGTGTCAATGTGATGTACTGGATAAATTATTTTCCATTTAATGTATGGAATCGGCATGACTTTCCTTTTTTGACCTTGCTATATCTCATCTGTAGAATTATGAGCACTCTACTTTGAAAAGACTTTATTGTGCCCCATGAGGTACCAGCTGAATTCATATTGCCAATGTTAGGTATAGTTTATGGAACTTACCTTCTAGCTTTTAAAATAATATACAACCTATAACTCTTTTTCTAAAGAGAATGAAGATTAACTTGGATGTAAACTTTAAAAAGTCTATTTATTTTTGCATTTTGTTACAGAATATAAAGTATAACTAATTTCTTATTTCAGAATAAGTTCATAGCTATTAACAGCTGGTTTACCCACTAAATGGTCATTATTTTACTCCCATAAAAAGCAAACCCTGAGTCCACAGGGATGAAGGCTGAGCTCAATAAGGTCACCAACCTACTTGAAGTTCTTCTCAGGGTACTTTGGTTCAATTCAGCAAACATGATTATTATAAAAGATGTCAATACCCTCTATTAACAAAGCTGTCATAATTTATTGCCCAATTAAAATAATTTGAAAATGAAAACAAGGTATAGTTACTGGTTACCTAAAGAAAACAACAAAAGTTGCATTTATTCTATAAAAAATACAAAACCACTCTGTTTATCCACATTTCCACTGTGGGTCATATTACTCTTGTGCTAATATGTGTTTTATCACTGTCCTTTGAAATACTGTAAAACATGTAGGGGTAAAAAATAATTGTGTACAGGGTAATTTTGTACTTTAGAGTCTATGAAGGGATATGGAGTACAGCTTTGAGAGAGAGAATCTTTATAATGTTTTAACAGGCTGAAAATTATATCGACATTTACACAGTGATATATTTGAAAATTTTCTCTAATTCAAGGCAACAATTTCAAGGAAAGAAAAATTCTTGAGGCGTAATATTTTAAGTAAAATAGAAACACAAACAAGTTTTAAAAATAAAAAGGATTTCAATAGTGCTAGCTTGTCTGGGTGAATTTTTATCTTTGAGCTTATAATTATTGCATTTTTAAAAGTCCAGGAATACAAATTTGAAACCTTGGTATGCACAGAAACAGAAATGAGATCACAATCTGCCATTTTTTCAATCAGTGGTTCTCAAACTGTTGGTTGCAACCCCTTTTGGGGAGATTGAATGGCCTTTTCATAGAGGTTTCCTAAGACCATTGGAAAACACAGATAATTTACGTTTTGTTTGATAACACTGGAAAAGTAACATTTATGAAGTAATAATGAAATAATTTAATGGTTGGGGGTCATTACAACATTAAAAACTATATTAAAGGATCACAATATTAGGAAGACTGAGAATCATTGTTCTAAAATAAAATTACCCATCCTGATGGACAGAGCCCAAAATACTAGTTCAATAATTGTTGTCTAACAATTTTTGCAAATAAAAATGAATGGAGCTACTATAGTAATTTAGGGAAGTGGCCATCTCCTGCAGCATAAAAGAAAATTAATAGAGGTGAGCCACAGAATATAGCATTGTCTTAAAATGTGAATATTGGAAATTCAGTTGCATATCAAATGATAGGCAAGCGTAATGAAAAGTTCTCATATCTCTTATGAAAGCATTAATCAGTATGTATTATATTTTATCAGCTTCATAAAAAACAAAAGCATAAAATATTCAGTTCCAACCAATTTTTAAGCATTTTCAGAAGCAAATAATTCCTGAAACACAGATAATAAAATGTGCCTTCATATGGATATATATCCTTTAAGAAGTTTCTTAAATCATATACTTAAAAAAAAGGATATTTGAAATTCTATCAGCCGTGCATTCTTGGGAATTATGAGACAAGGGGCTATAGAAATTTGCATACATTATCTGCAGGCTCTTTGATGTGGTTTATAAAGAGAAAACATCTGTGGGTATAAATAACAGCTCATCTGAAAGCTTTGGAATCATATCTGTAATAATCAATACTCTGTATTCACTGGAAAAGCAGCATTTATTTTCTGCTTCCCGTTCCTGATGCCTTTACAATCCTTTCTGAGAATTATGTGTTAAATTTAATCACAAGGGAATGTTATAGTGAATTAAAATAGGCATAGTGTTTGTGGTTACTCTGAATGAGACCGCTCCTTCCAATATCTATCTAAGAGAGGGTAAATGCTTAACCTCTGGGACCACATACTCTCTGTGCCTTAAGTAAAGTATGGTTTCACCACAGGATGGATGTGATAACAACTAGTATTTAATGCAGAGCTTCTAGTGTGATGTGGAGGTTTAGAATTGGTCATGATTTTTACAACCACTCAGATGAATTATCTGAAGGTGTATTACATTCAGAACCACATCCAAGAAATCATTCTGTCTGCTTACATGGCCCATTAACAAGACTACAGATATCATGGGTAAGAACAGATCTTGACATTTGAGATTAAAAATAGGTAAGCAGTGAGTTTTTGTGGGTTTGTTATTTACTTTAGTTTTTTCCATACACTCATCAGACTTCATGGTTTGCAAAGGTCTCTTGTCCACCCTGCCTAATTGTCTGAATCCTTCCTTCCCACACAGGTCACACACAGGTGATTCTGTAAGACTCATTTAATACATTTTCAACATGATGTTAGAGAGGATTCAACTGAGGTTCAGTGAATTACCATCTTTGAGATGACAAGGATTAAGTATAGAAGTGAAGACAAAGCACAGAACACTGGAATTCCCCAAGTCACCCTACACAAAGACCTAGTGCAAAGGTCTCTTTAAATTTCTTGCCATACAGATTTCTTGCTGCTATTTTCTACCATCCAAAAACATTTAGCTTATTTTCATTGTTACACATTTGATTCTAATACATACCTTGCAAGTACATGTCTCCCTGATTTTGCAAATGCGCTGTTCTGAAGGTATCATGTAGTACATTGAAAAAAATAGTATTCTAATCATTTCTAATTAATTCTAATCATATATTTCATTTACTTAAATTTTAAGTTGGAGCCTCACTGTTTAATATGGGGTTAACTGGCTATATAGTTCAGGCTTGCCTCAAATTTGTAATCATTTTGCTATAGTTTGCTGAGAGTTGGGATTACACACCAGAGCCATCACATCAATACCTGAATGCCACTGGCAATCTCACTTTGCACACAAAGTTAAACAATGCAGTGGCCCGCTAGGTGATATAGAGCTCTTGTATTAGGTACCCTAATGCCATTCTTTACTCTGGTGAACAGTTCTGCCACACAGTTCCGTTGTCACCTATGTAGAACCAGAAACTCTTAGAGGCAGAAGTATGCTGAGTAGATGGCACAGCATGGCATTCTGACTGTAATACTAGATGTACCTGTTGTAAGCACTTCAAAGTATCCTGGCACCTACAGCAGTTTTACTATCTCTCCCATATCTAAATTCCTCAGACACTGTTACGTCAGAAGTCTAGATACAAATATGTGAAAATTGCAACATAAAAACTATTGAAAGCATATGTTGTAGATTTATATATTGTTCGCTGTGAAAAAAAATTCTCCCTATGTGTATCTGGATATTTTTTAATCAAAAAGTCTATCATGGTAGTTTCATATATCCCCTTTCATGGACCATTGTTCCAAGGCGTATTGTCAACCATTTTCCCAAATATTTTTGAATGAAGTGAATATTGAAATTATGTACTTTGAATAAATCAGATTTCTATGCATATTATGAATAATCCTCATTCAATCAGCATATAAGCATCTTCAGAAGGACTGAATAAAACAAATTTGTCATCTTCTGTGCCAAAGAGAATTCTGAAGCCTGTAATCCTTGATTTTGAACTTGGCTTTCTTCCAACTCGTGTGTGTGTATGTGTGTGTGTGTGTGTGTGTGTGTGTGTGTGTATGTATGTGCATATAAATATGCATATAAATATGGATATATATTCATACATATACACAAATATGTACACATATGTGCATGGATATGCTTGGATTCCCTAGTACCGTGTCTAATAGAATGCCTTAACAATAAAATTCTTCCTAATCTCAGGAGTAGTAATTTAGCAGTAACTTAGATTTCTGCAGAGACTTTCTCTCTCCTGAGAATGAACATCTGCTATCTGTCAACATAAAGATGAGACACTGTGTTCTGTTTTCCCTTGCCAGAGAGAGACATAGGATATCTTCCTCCCACAGACAGAAATTACCTTAGCCCCCAAATGAAATTGGTCTGCAGTAAAATGATGATTATAACAGGGACATGACTACCAAATCAACATAAAATGACAGTGTTTCCACCTGGCTCATCCTCATTTGATTGCTTGTATATCTAATTTGCATGAAGCAATTGCTTTTAAATTCATTAAAATTAATTAAACCCGTTATTCTGATGAACTTATATTTTAATTTTTAGGTTCATTCAAATATCCTTGGGTCCCAGGAAAATCAACATATTATAGTTACATCTAGCTGTTCGGAACCTATTTACTGTAACACAAAATCTATAATTAATGTGTCTCTAAAGTCTTATTCAGAGCATTTAATGTTTTATAGAGCATTCTTGCATCATGACTTGTAGAAGAAAATAATGAAATGAATTAAGAAGTTTGCTTTGTCTTGCTTTACCAACTATGTCTTAAAGCACAAAAAGAACATTTGACAAATGACCCACTGAGACTCATGTATGTGCTTCTTTAAATATACGATGAAGGATGGAGGGGTAATTCCCTAATAATAGATCAACTACACAGCACTACATGTATTGTACTCAGTCTTTGTGCTTTGAACAAAGTGGTAGAATAATGCTTTTTAATGGCAATTACAAATAAAGTAATTCATGTAATTGTTCTGTAATAATGTAATTGTTGCCATGTAGACTATAGACCATAAAAAGCATTAAGTAATTGCAGGGTTATTTATGGCCTGAAAATTGTCTGGCAATTATGCTAGAGGTAATAGTAGCATGAAACTCACAGCTTAATTGTTTCTTGATTTTAAAATGTAAAATGTGGGTATATTTTTATTATAGACCTAAGCATCTTACCTGGTAATTATGTCACATGTTCCACAGTAGAAAATTGGGCATAATCCCACAAAGAGCACATGTTCCTATTTAATGTTTAGTTCTTGAAAAATTAGCTACATTTTAAGGTGGATTATGTCATTCAATTTCACTTCACTTCACAGAATTCAAAACTGGAAGTTCTTGTTAAGAAAAAAAATTCGCTACTGGGCTCCTTTTTGTGTAAGTGTGCATGTAGGTGTGACAGATGCAATTTTAACAGAAACTACTTTGTAAGTTAAACACATTATTATAGGAAGTTGGTGGTGTTCATGATAAAATTATTGACAAGAACTTGACATACATGACTCATCTAATTCCTTACTGCAAAGAGAAATGTTAAGTTTTGGAGAAAAGCAGACTTCTTCTGGGAGATTTCTGTAGGAGCAGTTAGGGTATATTCTTCAGAGATAAGCATTAGGATTCAGAAACTTACTCTGACCTCGGGTGTGACAACAAAGTTTGTAATTCTGGCATCACAAAGACAGTGATATGAACACTGCAAGTTCAAAGACAACTGAGGTGAAGAAAGGCTGGGGCAGGAGGAAAAAGAGACAGAGAGACAAAGACAGAGGCAGACAGAGAAAGAGACAGAAAGAGGGAAATCAGACAAGGTATACTTATCCATATCTTATCTATTAGTTTTCTATTGTTATGGTGAAACACCATGACTAAGGCAACTTATAGGAGACTTCTTTTTTTGCTTAGAGTTCTAGAGGATTAGAGTCCTTAGTGGTGAGGACAGCATGTTGATGGGCTCTCAGAGCAGGAAGCTGAGAGAACACACATCTTTAACCTCAAACACGATGCACAGAAAAGTAGACACAAGACAAAGCTGTAAACAGCATCACTGACTGCGGATTAAGTTTAAATGTCTCAGCATACATTTCTCATTCAAAACCAGTATAGCATGCCTCCAATGACCCATGTCCTACACATAGTCTAGACCTAGAACTTGCCCACTTAGCTTCTTCACTGTCACAGTTAACAGTGTCAACTACACAGAATCTAGAAGGACTTAGTAAGCAGACAAAGCTCTGCATGTGTCTGTGACTGTGATAACATTTCTAGATTTGGTTAAGTGAGGTGAGAAGATGTAAGGACACCATTCCCTGAGATGACCCTACAATGAATCAAAATGAGGAAGCACACATCTTCCTCTGCTTCCTAATTGAGACTCTCTTGTGACCAGCCACCTCAAGCTCCTGCTACCATGCCTTTCCTGGCAGGATAAACTGTATCTCTATTCTATGAGTGAAAGAAACAAACAAACAAACAAACAAAAAACCTTTCTCTCTCCCTCCCTTGAGTTGCTTTTGTCAGGTATTTTGTAATTGTAATGAGAAAAAAATAACTAATACTTCAAACAGATTTATCCTCAAAGCAGCTTTCAACTATGCAATCAGCTGCAGTCTAACTTGCACAATGTGAGCTTTTGGGGACAAATTGTATGTGTAAGTTACAGTCTCATCTTTTGAATGCTTCTGATTCACTTATGAAAAAGGTATTGCCTCTCTTTCTCATCTACCCAGGAAGAGCCTGCTCTCTTTGTTCTATAGGAAAACAGAATTCATCCTTGAGGACTTTGGCTGCCCTAAAGGACTCTGAAATGATTGGTATTTCTCCTGTCTTTAGGCTTACTGCCTCTCTTTTTGTATGGCATCTTCTATACCATGTGTCTATGCACAGATCCTATTCTTTATTATTTTCTGTCCCATTCCTGGCACTCTGGAATCATATATCTGTGTATTTATCCCACTTCATTGCTGTTCTTGTCTACCAACTCCCAAGACAGTTTTACCACCTGGTTCACTGTCAGTCTTAACAATTCTGCTTCAGTTGCTTACCTGAATATGCGGAAAGAAAAATCCTTACACTTAATAGAGTTTACTACAGCAAAGAACTCTTCATGAGTTGCGCAGTCCTCAGAACCAAAAGATTAGAAAGCTCCATTCAACAACATGGAAAGGCACTTAGGAATTAAAAATAAAAGTGAGATATGTGGAAGAAAGAGGGACCCTCATTTCATAAAAAAGTATTAGTGAGTCAGAATAGCAAAAGCAAAACATTCTTATTTCATTACCTTGTGAAGTGAGGCATCAGCCTAGGGAGCCCTCCTTATTCTCTGAGAAACCATCAATAAACGTTCGTTGCACCCCCCCCCAAAAAAAAGAATATGGAAAACTTTCGTCTTATTACCTGAGCCAATCATTTTTAATTTCAATACATAAGGTCAATGAAACACATAATTTTCATTTACTTTGAATGATGATATGATACTTATTAAGCCAGCCGATGTCCATGGCATCTTCTTCACTTACCTAAACAAAATAAATTGATTTTATGGTAGATCAAAAGGCGAGAAGAGAGAAGCCAGCAAGTCAGCAATGCCACCACTTAAGGGACACTTTCAAGAACCTACTGCCTTCAAAGGGCAAAAAATGGTAGAATAACAAAATATAAAGATTTCTTTAGTCTTTAACATTATGTCTCCTATACTGTACATATGAATGTTTTATTAAATGAGTTAACTGAATATAAAGAAAACAATGAGATAATTCTGTATAACTTATGCTGTCAGTCTGTACCTTCCTAATGACAAAGCTTCTGGAATTATTTAGTATACAATTATATAGTCATGTGTTTAAATATTTCCATGTTTCATCAGTTTTAAATAGCTGTGGCAAAATACCTGTCACAGCTTAAAATAGAAGCAAGGCACTGTTTACTTCTCTGTTTCAGGAGTGAGCTGAAGTTTTCTGGCTCTATTCCATGATTACATTGGGCCTGAGATTTTCAAAGTAAATTGCTGTGGCAGAACCACATGGCACAGATGTCTGCTCACCTTATGGAAGCCAGGAGAGAGGGGGAGAGAAAATGGAGGTAAGGATGTAGATTGTAAGAAGTGAAAAGAATGACAGAGAGAGAAAAGATAGAATAGAAAGAGGAAAAGGTAGAAAGTGGAGAGAAGACACAGGGAGAGATAGAGGGGAGAAATAGCAGAGAGACAGAAGAGAAAGCCAAAAGGGAGAAGCCCACAAGACAGAGAGATGTGACCACTAAGGGAACACTTACAAGGATCTACTGCCATCAAGGGCATCTAATTTCCACCCCTTCTTGGTAGCTCCTTCACTTATGAGCCTAAGTTAGAGGCCTCTATTCAATCAAAAGTACTACCTCTGAACCAGTAAAAGTTGTTCTGTTGGGGTCCAAGCCTTCAACATAAGACCCTTTGCACTTTTTAGCCCTGAACTGCAATATATGTATTACTAGAATATATGTATTACTTTGCATGCAAACATGCACATTTCCAACATTCTAAAATGGTGGATCGCAAACGGATCTAAGGCTACACACTGGGTAAGGTGATTGATCAAAGCATGACAGCAGGAAAAGGCTCCTGAACATGCACAGCCAGAAATTAGTTTAAAATCAAATGTGAAATGAAAAGCATTTTTGGTAGCTTTCATTTTCACTTTATCAGCAACTTTACTGCAGCTTTGGTTCTGAACAAATGAACACCGTGAAATGATCCGAGATGCCTGGGTTCAGATCTAGAAGATCCTGTGGTATTAATTGCAAAGGTTTTATTTTTTCCACATAGAGTTTTTTATTTAGTAGAATATTTTATATAAAGAATTTTTATATTTTTATGTTGCTATTCTTTATGTTTTTATGTTTCTATTCTTTAGCATGCTAGGTGTAGTTATCACAAACCTGATCCCAAAGTAACTATGGATGCCTACATTGGGTTTACACAAAAATGTGCATACTGGTAGTCATACATAGATGTTGAAGGATCTCAGGGTCACTCACCATTCATTGCTGAACTATTTGCTACTGATAGATTCAGGGACAACAGGGCCCACAGATTTCATGTGTATACCTACTGGTGACTCCTCTAGACTCCAATGAATTTTTCCAGCCCAGTGGTCATATAGTGGGTCATATAAATGTGTCAAAAGCCAAAAACAAAACTCACTAATCTGGGAATGGAATAGGTTTGAATGGGGATGAGTTGATAGATTTGCGGGGGGGGGATGATAAAATGTTGGAGAAATCTCTAATCAGGATAAATTATATAGATATATGGAATTGTTGAAGATCACATATTAGGGGCTGGACAGGTTTCATAATGGCTAGAATGATTGATGATCTTTTAAATTAGGAGCCATGTTTGGCTTCCATCACTGATGTCTTTAAGGTCATAAGATTCATTGCATCATTTCTCCTAACTCTTTTTAAGGATTGTACCAATATCTGCTCAAGGTTCTTCCTACAATTTTATATTTAATTTGCATAGAAAATTTTGGAATCAAATCTCAGACTTTGGTAAAGGCTTTTGGATTAATAACATTTATTATCTGAACACATCTCTTTTATTTGTTTTGATTTTCCTTTTTTTTATTATTTATGCCTCCTTGTCTTAGAAAGTTCTGTGGTTTGGAATCTGTTTTCAAGTTCTTATCTGTAGTTAGACAGTCCAGACAGCTTTATTCTCATGCTTTTCTTTGGATATTCTTATTATAGTAACCTCTGAGTTTGAGATTTCTACATAGGACTCAATACACACCTTTTCTGTGCTTCCTTATCTATCTCAGACAGTTATTGTCCACACTTCCTGCTACTAAAAAAAGTTTGTCCACTATGCCAGCTTTTGAAATCATTCTTCATGTCTATTATAGTATTTTTTATTTCTAGTATTTTATGTTCATGTGTTTCCTCTTTACTACTAATCTCACACATTGTCCTGTAATACTGTCTCCTTTATCCACTGAAAGGTTTAATGCAGTGTTCATATTTATATTAATACCATTGTCTAATAATTCCTACTTATTTTCAGTGTGTCTTGTCTTTGTTCTTAAATGTTTACTCTTTGTTGGGCCTTGATTTTATTTTTTGTGAAGATTTCACAGGATTAGTTAGTTAATACTGCCTTGGATGGACAAACCTGTGCTATAATAGTTTGTATCGATTTTGCTCATTTTGGGGTGTATTTATTATCCTTTGCAATGTTGTCACTGGAGCTAAGACATACTCTAATGTGGATGACTTCTTTTTTTTTAAATTTAGGTTTTCCTAGTAATTCTTAAAATTAGCTCACAGCCCTGTAGCGTTTCCAGCTAGGGTCTCTTGTCTTTATACTGAAGCCCTGTTGATGTAGTAATGAGAGAGACAGGTGAAATATCCTACAATCTTAGGATGGCTCCCTTTGCTTAGGTGGCAAAAATTAATGTTTAGCCAGATTCCTTTGAGTGGCTGTTCTTGAACCACCATGAGCAAGCTGATTCTAAATAAACTTGGTCTTTCTTAAGACAACATACTGGGAATGTTTCAGATGATTCATTCTTTTCATCGCTTTCCAGAGACCTTCACACATCACCGTGAGAACTACTCAAGACCCTGGGATTAAGATTTGTAAAAGTGCAAAGGCTCTGGGAATTTCTTGCTATTTCATTAACGCTTATCAGAAGACTGTTCAAATACTCCTGCCTAGTTATGACTCTGGTAATTTTTATTTGACATGGTCTGATTTTGGATGAACTCCCTGTCTTTACCTGGCTCTCTCCTCATATCAAGTTGGCAGTTTGCCCCGTGATTGGAAATCTCTGATGAAGCCAGGAAAGTTAATTGAATTTCAGTGTATTCATTATGATGAATATTATATGATGATGATGAGAATAATGACCTCTGACCTATGATCTCCTCAAAAGTCTAAGAGTGGATTGGATGATGTCTTGGAAATATCTCAATCTTTCTTGTTTGTCTGCTCATAAAATCATGAAAACATTATTTCTTTAAACACCATTAAATAATTTTATTATTTAAGTCTATGTCTGCCAAAAGCCTTGGGGAATGACTTGATTGGATTTTTAAATCCAGCCTAGTTCCCATTATGCTTAGATTCCAGCTCCAGATAAAAATCATTAATTTGATAAGTAAGGGGAGAAACCACATCAAGCAACAAATCAGCTAACACTAGGAACAGGTAATTGTGTCACAGTAAAGAGTGTCAACGCCCTGATATGTCTTTCCTAGCAGAAGTTCCTGTCCTTCATTCATTTATTCTCTCTGTCTCTCTCTCTCTGTCTCTCTCTCTGTATCTCTGTCTGTCTGTCTGTCTGTCTGTCTGTCTGTCTGTCTCTCTCTCTCTCTTTCCCTCCCTCTCTCTCTTTCCCTCTCTCCTTTCATCCTCCCCTCCCTCTTTCTCTCTCACATACACACTTCTCTCTAAAATACAACTGTTAAATAATGGCATACAAAATCAATCAAGAAAAATGGATTTGTGCAGATACTGTCATAAACCACTGTTACAGCTCTTTCCCCAGCTTTTATGCCTTGTCACCATATGTCATCTAGAAGGGTTGTCCATTAAGTAAAGGCTATTTGTCATTTGTCACTTAGAAGACAGTTAGTTATGGGGGTAGTACAAACTGCTTGGGACCAACAGAAATTATTTTTTATTATGTAGAGAATTTATACAAAATAATTTATTTTTAAGCCACATATATATTTTATCAAATGACTAGTTCACAGTTCTCATCTCAAAATAATTACCTGTTACTAGAGAAAAATTGGTTATGCTTATCATCAAGTTTGATTACCTCTTGGAGATTTCTTCATGTTTAGGATCAAGTTTGATTATGTCTGAGAGACTTCTGACTGTTAATAGACATAGTTTGAGTATGGTACTAAACTCTCCAGAGTCATAAAACAGTTTAAATGATAAAATTGCTACTTTGAGCAAATGTTGAGAGTATCAAGTTAATTGCCTTGATAATTGGTTCACGTTTCTCTCATACATTCTTCTGTATGTCCTCCACTGTTGTCACTGAAGGTTGTCCCTACTGGAACCCCAATTCATACACACTTCAGTGGCTATCATCTTGACTAATAATCCAAGATGGCTACTTTCTATGTCCTAAGACAAATTTGAGGTCAAACAGTCTAAAGGATAAATCTGACAGAGTTCTCATATTCAAGGTGGGGCTCATAGTATCTGACAATCTGTTTTCTAAAAGACAACTTTGGTCACTGAACAAATAATATGTGTGAAATTTCAAGGGAAAATTTAAGTATCATTTTGATAGCTTAGTGTTCTTTGTTGAAATATGTAAACAATAAAATCATAAGGCACCTCTGTATCTGCTGACAAACTAGATCTTACAATTTTCTAAAATACCACCATATATTAGTTTAGGAATCATATAATATGTAATATATATATATATATATATATATAGTAAAATAGAGTAAATAGTATATATAGTACATAGAATATATGTATGTTGTATGATACATAGATTGCAGTATACAATCATAAATACATGGTTGTTAAATGTGTGGTTTTTAGAAGAAATTACATACATATATATGTATATATATGAATAGTATTGTACATGATATATTACTGAATATTACATAAACACTATATAACCCTAATTTACATTTTGAAAGAAGATATTTTTTACTGCTTCAATCTGACTTAGAAATCACAGAGTACATCTAAAAATAACACTCTTACTCAGCTATTTCCAAAACTTAACAGTAATTTTACTGGAAGTGCAGATAATTTATTTCAATTTTATGACAGGTACTCAGGAATATGTTTATTAAAAAAAAACCTGAAAGTCTAGTTCAGAAAGTTTCCCCTCTCTGGCATAACTTAATGTATTTGTTGCTGCTTTTCTCTGTCCAAGTGTCAATGTGAATTTGACTCAGCACATCTGTACATGAACTTTTAGTTTGACTTATGTATATATTCATTTTATCTACTTTTCTTCCCTAGATTATAGGAGCTCATTAAATAAAGCACTGAACTTTTCTGATATTTCTATTCAGTTGCAACTTTAAGACAGTTTGAGAATCATGTGTTAATTTATATTTAGGTATCTATGAAAGTGGAGAAATGCTCCAGAAAAGTATTAAACCAGTGAAAGCCTGGGTGCTGAGTGACTGTGGTATGCTTGGAAAAAAAAAAAAAACAATTCCTCCAGCTTTGGTCAGGAACTCTATGGTTCCAAATCCAAGTTACATTCTTTCAGTCTTTAAAAAATATTTATCATGAATTTTTTCTCTTTCTCTGACATTTTCTTTTTTTATTTGTTATTTTATTTATTTACATTTCAAATGTTATCCCCTTTCTTGGGTTCCTCTCTGCAACAGCCCCCATCCCAGGCCCCTTCCCCCCTGCTTCTATGAGGGTGCTCCCCCACCCACTCATCCACCCACTCTTGACTCACTGCCCTAGCATTCCCTACGCTGGGACATTCAGTCTCTAGAGGACCAAAGGCCTCCCCTCCCAGTGATGCCACATAATGCTATCCTCTGCTACATATGTAGCTGGAGCCATACGTCCCTCTATGTGTACTCTTTGGTAGGTGGTTTCCACCCATCTGAAAAATATTAACAAAGAATTGCTTCCATCTAAAGGAAATGCAGGGACAAAGAGTAGAGCAGAGACTGGAAGAAAGGCTATCCAGGGACAGCCCCACCTAGGGATCCATCCCATCGGCAAACACCAAACCCAGACACTATTGCTGACGCCAAGAAGTGCTTGCTGACAGGAGCCTGATATAGCTGTCTTGAGAGGCTCTGCCAAAGTCTCACCATTATAGATACAAATGCTTGCAGCCAACTATCCTGAGTATTTTAATGTAGATGTATCTGTGTACATGTACTTGTGAGTGCAGTGCTGAACGTGACCAGAAGAGGGAAATAAATCCATTGAAGCAGGAGCTATAGGCAGTTGTAAGCTACCCAAGATGAGTCCTGGATCTTGTGTTTTCTGCCATAGCCATATGTACTCTAAACCAGGGAGACATTTATCCTGCCCCATTCTCTCACCTTTTAACAATTGTGCTTACCTCACCACTCTGACAGCCAGTGTGAAATGACATACAACATTAATAAGCCCCACCACAAAGATTAGAATGTAATCTTGTTCAGTGTTTTCATAGCTACTACATGCCTCATGGGAAATTGTGTAGGCTTGGAATTAATTCTAACGTCATAATAATGTTTGGTAATCAAATTTTATCAGGTGGCCTCCTTTTTATCTGTCTGCTTTCTGTGCCTCATAATTGTATCTGAAGATCAGAATCCCACATTTTTTATATGATTTTACTCAGTATTACAAACGGCAACATTGACGATATCTTAAAATTTTTCCTAGAAAACTTTGTGAAATGAAGCATCATAGATTATTTATGCAGAAAATTATACAGAATTTAATTGCATATAACTCTATAGAGTATGTGTTGACAAAAAGTGAGAACTAAATTTTAATTTCTTTATTAAGTAATCATACTCCTGACATGTAATCACTATGAGAAATTTTGACAGGATTAATCATCAAAATTATTTCCTCTAATTTATAACATGGCTGACTACCTTCATCATTTGCATAAGGCACTCAAGTGAACATTGATTAAATATCCATTTGTATTAACTGATAAGTATATTTAGAAATTGAATGCCTACACTTCAAGTATCCATAGAAAAAAGGCTTTGCAATCATAACAGCTAATTACTGAGTGCTATAACAAAATAGTAATGATATATGGCAAAATCCCTAAAATGGAGTTGTTGGGTGTAATTGTAATTCTGGTTAAGCCAAACAGTTATTCAAATTGTAAATGATGTATCAAAGCCTAAGCTGTTTTTTTTTTCTTTTTTTGCCACACTATAAGAATGTAGCTAAAACTCTTCTTCAAACGTTATGAAACATTCTACTCTGGAATAAGATAAATTGTCAAATTTGGAGAAAATATGAATAAATCGAGAATATGTTTACTTATTAGAAATAAATATCCACTCACTTCGGCACCTAGAGACAGACCTATTATCAGAAAAGCAATTGCCAAATTATTCTGACTACATTTCCTAAGACAGTTGTTCAATTAGTCTAAGCAGTTTCCTAAAGGTCTGAGTCATACTATGTGTCAGAGAGAGAGAGAGAGAGAGAGAGAGAGAGAGAGAGAGAGAGAGAACAATCAGAGGTAGGTTTTGATATATATTCCAGGAAATGGTAACTTATAGGCACAATCCTTTTTTTAGGCCAATTCTACCTCAGTTGTCTCTCCTGAGGTAACAATTTTTCTTGAATAGGAAAGGCAACTTTGACTCCCTGGAGCTCAGAAGACTAAAAAAGACACAGCATTCTGTGCTTGTGTCCAGAGAAATTACACATCCTAGAAGAGCCTGGACTGTAGACATGTAAGAATCACAATATCTGTGTGGAATCCAGGAGGCTAAGCATGTCTAAAATATTTGCTGAACATGACCCTTATATAATATTCCTATCTAAAAGCATCAGAAAACTATAAGACCTCATAGGAGAGGTAACTCAGTGGATAAAGTACTTGCTGTACATGCACACGGACCTGAGTTCAGATCTCCAGTGCTCTTGTAAAAGTTGGCAGTAACAACACACACCTGTGACCTCAGCACTGGAGGGTACTTGGGAAGAAGACAGGTAGATCTCCAGAGCTCAGTGGTCAACTACTGTAGTGAAATGATGACCTCCAGAGTCAGTGAATAGATCTGTCTCAAAAGTTAAGCTGTAATGTGGTAGAAGAAATGCAAAGTCAAGTAGATCTTTTGCATCCATATGCTAACGCACAGACACTTACATCTATACAAGCATGCATAGACCACACACCAAGAATGTATAAGACACAGAGACAAGAGACAAAAAATATTTATAAGGACTATGAACATATCATGCCTTATTAAAAAGTCTGGATTTATAATATTAATATTCTATTCATCTTTTCTATTGGAAACTGAAATATTTGTGTAGTCTATATAGAATAAGCAAAACCTGGATTTATGGAAATTATTTTTAATAATTTATTTTTATTATGTGTGTGTGTGTGTGTGTGTGTGTGTGTGTGTGTGTGTGTAACTGCAGAAGACAGAAGAGGGTACATGATCATCTGGAGGTAGAATTATAGGCAACTGTGAGACAATAGGAACCTAACTTGGGTCCTTTAGAAGAGCAGCATGCATTCTCAGTGTCTCAGTCAACTATCTAGCCCCATGATATTACTTCAAATTTCTTGAGAAACGCTTATAATGTTTAATAAATGCTATAGTCCTTCTCTTTCTTTTCTTCTTTTTAAAGTATTGTTACAGGATTTTATGCATTTCAGGCTGACTTAGAACTCACTGTGCTGCCAAAGCTGCATTGAGTTGACAGAAGACCTTAGTATCTTAAGCACTGTATATGCAGTATCATGTTGGATCATTCCTTATAGTTTCACATGTATCATAACTCTCGTCTTATAATCTTAAAGTAGAAATGCCTTAGCAATTATATAATATATATATATATATTAGAAATATAATTAGAAATATATTTCAAATTATCTCTACAAATCAAATTTGTATCCAAGCATCTTGAAATGCCAAGAAGGGAAAAATGAAAAACTCTAAGGTAAACTTAGGATCAGAGATAGTAACATAAAGAATATGAAATATACATTTAAAGAAAAGAAGTTAGAAAATAAAGGAATACTAATAAAATGCAAAGATTTAAGTATAGATTTGTTAGTAATAGTGTATAGACACTGGCTCCCTAATTACAATTACTGAGTGTTGATAATGATAATAATGTACAGGTGCATTGTAGTATCACCACCATGGGTCTGTACTCTTAAATATATCCTAAAAGTAGATGAAATGTTAGAAGATTATGAGTTAAAATGTACTGTATTAATAATGTATACTTGACTTGGGAGGACTTGGGTCAGAGAGAAGATGTAACAAAGGAAAACTATCATCAAATATAACTCTGGAGTAACTGAGGGCAAAAAGGTTCATTTAAAGTGAGTAGAATTACTTACCATTGAAGAATAAAAATATGTAGTACAAAGTTGCTTGCTGAGAGTCAAAGAAGATTCAAAATTCTCTACTAGGAAAAATTAAAATGCCAGAAGATGAGGCAGAGAGGTATAAGGACAACCACAAGGATATCCCATTACTGGGGACCAGATGTTGAAGCAGCAGATGAGCAGCCGTTTTAGGCAGAACCCTAGGAAAAGTCACCTGGCAGCTCAAGGGACTAAAAAATTAACATTGGAGCTATATGAAGCATAGTAGCAGGGGGTCTGTTGTATCAAAGTGACATTTGTCACTGGCAGATGAAGACAGCTCTAATAACTTATTAATGTTTTCTTGTTTTTATACATTTCTACAAGCTTGTTAAAGGTCAAAGCAAGGGATTCATAATTGAATTCAGAACAACAGGGACAGTTACTCTGGCTTGAAATTCCTAAACAGACTCCAACAGAAAGAATAGATTCCCGTAGATTAATCCAGGTATTAATTTGATTCCCTCTATGAACTTTCAGATTTTGAAATTTGGAAATGCATCGAGACTTATTCCATGGCACTGGAAAGAAGCTTAGGTAGAGATTGAAAGTATCCCAGCTGAGTGAGTGATAGTGAATGATCTTCTTTCTTGTGTCAACAGAGAACAGGATGGATCCTGAGCCTCTACTCTTAAGTGATGGCAACAGGATATCTGTCCACCTTTTAGCAGGAGAGTTGTGCTCAAAAAGCTAACAGAATCAGAATTTTCACCAATTCACAGAGTAACAAGGTAGAAAAGATTCCTTGTCAATGTAGACTGAGGGTCTTATCTAGGCATTATGCTGTTCCTCTCATATGGGTATAGGGAGTGGTTCTGCTGCTAAGGTTCTGTTCTCCAATTGGTTCTTGATCAAGGAATAACGATGCCAGGGGCCAAATGCTGGGTAGAAGGAAAGAGGCAGGACTTCTGGGTCCCCACAAGCAGGCTAAGAGACACAGGAATAGAAAGGGAAATTGTTACCATGCTTCAGAGGGAGGAAGGGTGACCAGCCATGTGAGATCCAGGTGGAGCAACTATAGACCACTTCCCCAGGTGGAAGATTGGAAAGATAACTAAGTTGAGGGCAGTTTTGGGTTGTTGAACAAAGAAAAGTTAACTGGGACACTAAGCTAAGGGAAGACTAAAGTGCTGAATTAAGAGTATTGGGAAGGACACGATAGCCACAGTGGATTAAAAGCACCCAGTAATAATTGAGCTAATGAGTCAAGTTGAAATTGAGCTACTTTTGTGTATGTGTGTGTGTGTGTGTGTGTACATGTTTCATCTCTGGGCAGGGGCTGGTAGCGTAGTCCTCCCAGAGCTTCAAGGGTAGTAAGAACTACATGCTGCACATCTAATGTTCAGTCTACTCACCCCTTGGGATGCCATGTCTGCTAAGTGGACTTCCATAGTGATATGGGGAAGTACGTCATATGTCTTCATGAGACAGTGTTAGCAATAATAACCTAAAATAAATATAAAATAAGATGTAGGGAATAGATATATGTTAGATCAAGCAGGAAGACTTTCAATTAAGATAACCTGCAAGAGTCAAAAATTAGGGAAATCTTAATCTGGGTAAGAAAACGCAATTCATAGATAGGAAAACAGCTACATTTAAAAAATGTTTGTTTGCTTATTTATTTATTTATTTATTTATTTATTTATTTATTTTTACTTATTCACTTTATATCCCACTCACTGTCCCCCTTCCGGTCACTCCATCCCACAATCGTTCCCCCATCCCCTTCTCCTCTAAGTGGGTGCCCCCTGTTACCACCCCCCCCACAGGGCACGTTAAGTCTCTGTGAGGCTAGGTGCTTCCTCTCCCATTGAAGCCAGACAAGGTACTCCAGCTAGAAGACCATGTACCACGTACAAGTAACAGCTTTTGGAATAGCCCCCGATCCAGTTGTTCTGGACCCACATGAAGCTGCACATCTATTACATATGTGCAGAGCAACCTAGGTCTAACCAGTGTATGTTTTTTAGTTGGTTTAGTTTGAAACTGAGAGCACCAAGGATCCATGTTAATTAACTCTTTTGGTCTTCCTATGATGTTTCTATCCCCTCTTGGGCTAGCAATCCTTCCTCCTATTCTTCCCTAAGAGTAGCCAAGCTCTATCCACCATTTGGCTGTGGGTATCTGCATCTGTCTGAGTCAGCCTCTGGATGGAGCCTCTTACAGAAAGATTTTATTTATTTATTTATTTACTTACTTACTTACTTTTGGTGCAGTAGAGCTGATATGTACCTTCTGCAGGAGATGTTTGCAACTTGTCACTGAGCCAAACTCTGGTTGTATAAAGGGTTTTAAAGCATCAAATATACAAAAATTCTTGATGAAAAAGTAGAAAAACTGGAGCTAAATAGTTGACTCAGTGGTAAGAGCCCTGGCTGCTCTTGCAGAGGACCTAAATTTGCTTCCTGGGTCCCTTGTCTGGAATCTCATAGCTGCTGTAACTCTAGTTACAGGTGATCCAATGCCTTCTTCTGTTCTCTGAGAGCATCCACATACAAATGTCATACACATGAGAGACAGACAGACACATAGACAGACAGGCAGACAGAAACAGAATCACACACACACACAGTGGGGATGCAGCAAGAAAAAGAGAGTGCAATATAAGACTCAATTTTTTATGAGAAAAACATAAACAGTAAAAAAGAAACAAAATCTCAATGAAGAAATGAAGATGTAAGGAAACATCAAAATGGCATTGTAGAGCTTAAAAGTGAAATTTAAGTTAGGAATTCAACAGAAGAACATAGGAACAAATTCATGATGATGATGATGATACCCAATATCATGCAAACTGATATACAAAGGGAAATGAGCTAAAAGTTAAAATGTTCAGAGCCTCTGGAGCAAGGGGAGCTGAAGGAACTGATTTCCTACTCAAGTCTGGAGAGGGTGGAGTAGAAGTCAGCTGAGGATGGGAAGTGAGGTGGAAGAGTCACTGGAAGCTGGTTACAGTAACAGGAATGTTTTCCCATTTGTTATAGATAGAAACACACACACACACACATACACACACACACACACACACACACACACACACACAGAGTAAACAGATCAAGGTACATTTCTGAATTTTACAAACACTGAAAACTTATTGAAATCAGTGAGACTGAATCACCTAAAAGTATAATGGAAACATGGAGAACAACAGCAGTGACAGTTTTTATAATTAGAAAAAGCTTTGTCTATTGAGATGCTGACAAATTGCTAAGCCATGATATGATATCAACACACCCAAAGGGGGGGGGAAATGTAACTGAAGGATGAGAGGGGAATCCAAGCATTCTTAGTAAAGGAAGAATAAGTGAATTGGTAAAAAAAAAAAATGTATCTGTATGAGTTTATGTGCATGCTGTACCCAAGGTAACTAGAAGAGGATGATACATTTTTGGATCTGGATTTTCAGGCAGTTGTCAGCTGCTGAACAGCTATGCTGGGAAACAAACTTGGGTCCTCTGCAGAAGGGTTAAACAATCTCTGAGCTTCTCTTCCTCCATAAGTAATTTTACAAAAACTATCAGATTTTCTCTAAACATTGACAAAAGGTTTCTGGAGTATATTTGTGTGTGTGTGTGTGTGTGTGTGTGTGTGTGTGTGTGTGTGTGTGTGATTTTATGCCACTCTGGTAACTTGTTACAGCAGAAATAGAAATTGAGCAATATTCTAAAAAGAGAACGAAGACAGGGAAACAAGAACCTAGTAATGTATTTACTTTGAAGGTAAGTTAACCTGTTTATTCTAACAGTGGGAAGCAGGAATGGTGGAGGTACCTTAAGAAATACCTTTGTCAAAGCTCAGATAAAGGCTTTGTGTTTTCTCTTCTCTGTTGGAAGAAATGTGTTGCCAAAGAGACATTAAGTGCAGACAATTAGAAACTTGAAACAACTCGATATGTAAATACCCCATTAGCAGAGATGATCTTCAAATGCTGTATCTCTCAGGAATGACATATCTGGTACATATCTCTATCTGGTACTCTACACACAGCAAAAAACAGGACAAGGAATTGATGCTGCAGCTTGGTCTGAAAGCAAGAGGAGAGACTTAAGTATTCTTTTCAGAGAGTGAAATTAAATAGGTGCCTCTCATCATAGCCTGGTGAGTGCCTCCTGCTTAAAGCCTTGTGTCATATGTACTTGTATGTTCTTAACTCTTGATTCAGTCTGGAGCTATTATCTAAACCAGGAGGAGTTATTGGTAGAATGCTGTATTCTTTCTCATGGAAGTGATTTAGGTATAATTTATATGTGTAGATTATGGAGAATATAGATAATTAATAGATATGAAAAATAAACGGCAGATGGAATCTATGCTGTGGTGTTTTTTGGTTTTTTTTTTTTATGTTTTAGTTTTTGACATTTCAGTGAGTCATGGGTTAGATTTCTTATAACCAATAGTAGAACTAAAAGAATACATGAATCACAAAAATAGTCTTACAATTTTTTACTTTTAAATTTACTTTATTTTACTACTTTATTGCTTTAAATCAGTAGAGACATCTAGAATACGTGATTAAAAACATAATAGATACAGGCCCTGAGCTTATTGTTCATGGAATTAGACTGTGGCATAAGTTATAGAAACAGACACAGATGTGAAGACTTTCAGTTCACATCATCTTTGTAACATCATTTGCCTGTGCTTAGTGGGAATGAGGCATATCCATTCGCATAAATGATATTTAAAGATGTAGGATTAAGCACAATACAGGAGACAAAATATTGAACAGAAGAAATCTCAAGGTAATTGTGGCTGAGGAAAGTTTAGAACTCATATTGGGAACCTTATCATTTTTTCAGTATAAGGATGAAAGCTATGTTCTGTGGAGGTCATGAGATATTGTCTGCATGAACTAGAACATAGGTTATTTCCTGAAATATGAAAATAAAGGGGTTGGTAGCTGCGTTTAGGCTATGGGTAGACTGAGTGAGACTAAACCAAGAGAAGAAAAGAAAAACAAATACTAAAACAACAAACAGAATTATATTTAATAGCTAGAGATCCTAATGTAATTGTGACTGCATGTCTATTATATGAATATATAAATCTATATCTTGCTTGGGTTAAACTGTATACTTTAACCCTAAGGAGGTACGTATTTCTTAGTGAAATTTCAATACTTCTCTTTTATTTTCATTGAATTTTTCATAAATAAGGAAGAAGTTCATGATTCCTTCCCTTCCTTATGATTTTTGTCTGCCTTCCTACCCCCTGCCTCCTCTTTTTTCTGCTGCTATACTGTGTCTCTTGTTTTCTAAGTACTCCACCATTGATATGTACTTGAATGCCAGTACATTCCCTGAACTAAAAAGTTCAATACCTCACCAGCATTCAAACACTGTGTGAATTTGGACCACATAGATTATAATATAAATGGTATACCATGCATGCATATCTATGTGCCATATACAAATGTATCATCTATATTAATATATGCATACACTTCTTTCTCTCAATCCAGTGACTTGCTCTGCCAACACAGTGATTCATAGTAAAGAAGAAAATATTTCTAACTATATTCATTGTCATTTAGAAGACTTCTAGACAAATAATGCTACTGGTGATGGATAGTTCTTTTTAATGTTTTGAGTTACCATTGAATGGCTGTAACTTTCATGGTTAAGGAGACATCATTTCTTATACAGCTCAGAATTCCTTCAGCTTCATGCACTTTCTATCCACATGGCTAATTACCTTTAACTTAGGAAGACTTTTATTCTTTGGAGTCATGGTTGAGTTCTTACCTTAACTTTTATGGAAAGGTCATATAAGGCTCCAAGATACAAAATACCTTGTTGAAAACAAAGGTTTAAGAAAGAAAGGATGGCTTTAGTTTTGGGCTGAAGACTGTACTGATGAAGGTAAATGAACCTTCAACAAGGGCTTGTTGGAGATGAGATAAGCTTCATCATTTAGGAATTCATGTGTAGAATAGGGAGCTATTAAATACCTCATAGAAACCTTCAGTGCAGAAACATGCTGAATGCTTAATATTTACCGGATGATTTAATACATGGATTCATTTAATTGCTTCTGAAATGCTATAAGTGAACGGTAGATAGCCTTGTTTTACAAATGAAGATGGAGAATTTCAAGGCACCAAGTAGTATGGCCAAGGTTATTGGTGGTAAGCTGTAACTGTGTACCCAACCCCACTCATTGCATTGCCATATGAAACTAGAACATTCCTTTCAACTTACTCTAAGTACATTTGGATTGGAGAGTTTTCTCAACACAAGTGATTCTCATACATACTTCTAAAAAGAACAACAGAGAATGTGGTAGAAATCTGAGCTCTTCATTTCTGAATCTGGTTGGGTGTTTTCTAATACCTAGTAGGACATGCCAGTATGTGGAGTTGCCTTATGATCTCTGCCCAACTGGCATTCAAAGTTAAATTTCTCTTTCAAGATTTCTGATGGTGGACCACATCTGTATACAAATATAGTTGATGCTATGGCTACCATGTCTTTTCCCAAAATTTACAGTTTAAAGCAGCAGAATTGAAGGTTCCCACAGTAACAAATGCAAAGATTATTGATGATATAAACAAGATTAGAAGCAAGTTTCTATCATGTAAACCTGCCCGAATAATGCTGCCCACAGGGGACCAAGTGTTCAAATACCCAAGACAGAGAGGGCATCTCTCATTCCTACCATGACAGCTACTGACTAAATTATTTGGAACACATAATGCTGTCAAGGATGTGAGTCACATGAGCTTCTGCTCACCCATGGTAAGAACAAAAAGTGCAGCCACTTTGGAAGATAATTTGGCAAAAAAAAAAACCTAAACATAATCTAATCTTATATTCTGACAATTATAGTCCTGGATATTTCTGAATGGAGAAAAGAAGAGAGTACAAATATAAGCAGGTTTAACAGAAAAGGATTTTAAGGCATTGAGATCTTCTTTACAGTAATATAATAGTGGCTTCATTTCTTAAATGTTACTTATCTATTTATTCTGTGTGTATGCATATTTATGCATAGTGAGGAAGTGGACATAAGAGGATAAAGTACAGGGGAAAGTTTTAAGGATTGAATTTACGTGATGAAGCTTGGCGACAAGATAAATGCATTTGCTGTTTGTGCTATTTATCAGCCTGTTAAAATAATACAACCTTGGAATTAATTTTTATATTTTTTTAAAATATTTTTTCTACAAATACAAAATAGCTCTAAATAAAATCTGTTCATAAAAATTATTGTATACTACTTTTCATTAAAGACATGCCATTCTCCACAGCTGATGGCTTCTGGAAGGAGTACAATAGAGAAGAACTCTGTTTTCTTTAAGCAGCCAGCTACTGAGAGTTTGATCATGCTCCAGTGAGGAAATGGGCAACACATACTGGACTTTATTGTTTTGTTGTTTTCTGTTCCTCTGCCCTGACAGGACTTGGAATTATTCTGATAGGGGTTCATTATATGAAATTCACAAATAAACAATAAAAATATTATGAAAACAAATGAAAATAATGAAGCACACAGTAAAAAGGGTCTTTTTTAACATAATCTGATTATAAGATATATAAATATCTAAATTGTTAGTTGTATATAGTTTTATGTTGAGGCATCAGTTATCTGTAAATATTTGGTATCATAATGTCTGTATAATTTTATAAACTCCATGTGTTTATATAAATTTCAATTTATTGTCAAGTCAAGAATTAAAATTTTGCTGTCTTCTGAAATTCTATACCTACTACTTTTAATGGTAACCTTTCAAAGTTGAAACAGAAACCACTGGTTTTGGGGGGATTTTAAGTAGCATCAAACTAATCAAATATGGGGGTGTTGATAGTGAGGATCAGATTCCAAACTCCATGCCTTGTTTGTGTTCTGCAAGTCTTCTATCTTTGAGCTATTTATTTATTTATTTATTTATTTATTTATTTAGAATTTCATGTAACCCAAGGTGAATTGGGTATGCAATGGATACTAGTTTCAACCATTGAATCTCCTGTCTCTATCTTCTAGTGCTGGGATGAAATGAGTATGCCATTATAACTTGTTGACACATAGTTAACATTTTACCAACAGATACTAGGTCATACTGTTTAAAATCTTTTCACTGTTTTTCTTTATTTATTTTTGTTTTAGATGCTTTGGGGTTTGGTCTGACTGTCAGGACAAGGGTATCTAGTCCTGTGGAACTGGAGTTACAGATAGTTGTGAGCTGGGAATTGAACCTTGTCCTCTGAAAGAGCAGCCATTATTCTTGACTACTGAGCCATCTCTCCATCTTCTTTCACTGTTTAAAACTTAATGGTTGGCCAACGTTAGTCACTGTGCAGACATGTTCTAAATGAAGAAAATCATTAATACCACACGAACAATGACCTCTTAGTTGATGCTGAGTTATTGATGTAAGAATAATTTGGCATACTGGGATGAAAGTGCGGCATACATATCATAGCTCATACACAGGGTTGGATATCTACTTGAATTTTCTATGTTCCAGCCTTAGTTAATCAGACACACAAGGACAATCAAGAAGTGGGATTTGACAGGTTACTCAGAAATACTTAGAGTACTGGTTGTACCACAATAGTGAGTTAGGAAGAAGCCTGGGCATCTGCCTAGTGCTAGCATAGCCATGAATATTTGAATAGAACTTAAAACTGCCAATTTACTAAATCAGCATAGTCCCTAGCTACATTCTTAACATTTGTCCTTAAACTCACAGGTAAGAGTAGTCCTCATCCTTTGTCAAGGAAACTTTCCTTTGCAACAGATGGAGACTATTATAGAAAACTACAAATGATCAAAATACAGACTTGAGGAGCTCAGTCACAAAGGATACATCTGTAAAACAACTCCTAATTCAAGGAAAGAGTGTAAGAGCCAGAGAACCAGGAATTTTTACTGTGTGAGTAAGTCTTCTTTAGTATCAGATGCAACAGTTATAACAATTTCATCAACATGCCTGCCTAAACATGAGCTTTAACAAGGACAACAACAGACATGCCAATTGGATAAGAGAATACCTACTCTCAACCCCACACAAAGAATTACAGGAAACTGTGGAAAAGTAAGGTGTAACTATCATCTACCTCAATATCAACAGCAATTCTACAGGTTGAAAATTGTATTACCTGATTTAAGCTAAGGAATAGAGCTAGCCAACTAGTCTACCCACCTACAAGGATTATGCTGTACAATATTTTTCTTAATACTGCATGCATTCCTATATAGTTCCCTTAATAGTCCATGGCTTAGTGATTTTATTTAGACAGGCTAAATTTGTATTTCAGTGACAGGTGAAACACTCAGGGGAAAGAGTTGAGTCTACTGTGGACCTACTGTGAGGGTATAGATGTCATTTTAAATAATGGATCCTTGTGTTATTTTTGCCTTAATTTAGAGCAGATTCTTTTACAGATAATAATTTTCTGACTCATGATGCCTTTGCTTTCTTTTGCTTATTCATAAATAATAAATGCAGGTTTAAATATTTTTTGCCCTTCTGCCTGGTTTTCCTTCCAAGTCTTACTGTTTTCCTTCTCATCTTTCCATCCACACACTTTCTGCTTCATTTTTCACGTTCCCACTAGTAAATTCATCTTGTCTTCTGACATCAGCTATCACCAAATCTACAGAATTAATCTCCTGTTATCTACTAAACAAATAGCATAATGAAAAGGAACTCATTAGCTCTCCACCATAAAATTCATTCTTTTTAATGTGATTATTTGAAACTTTGTTAATAGTATGCTAGAATAATCTTTTATTTTAAAATCAAATAATGACGGAAATTGCCTTGCAGTGATGCTATTTAAATGAATAATCAGATGAGCGTTGTGTGGTTCATGAATAAGTCATCTCCATCAGCAAACAGAAGAGAATGGCAGAGTGATGTGGTAAAGTAGAGGAGCAGATTTCTTCCGTTAACACTAAATAGTTGTGATGTAAATGCTGTGGTGAACATCTATTCTAGCTTTGGGACAATTGGATTAAGAATGAAGGCAAAATCAACTTACCTAATCTAATAATGTATCTAGAGGCTAGATAGACACTTTCTAGAATGATTAATGTGGTTAAAAAAAATGAAAACTCTCTTGAATGATATATGTTTACAGAAACTATACACGAAATGGAGTGCCAAAACATATGTGTCTGTTTCTCTGGGCTTGTGTCTTTTACCTACGTTAGGCATCCATGTCTACTGTGAGCTATTCTCAAGCTAAGACTCACCTTTGCATTCACCTTACAAGAGCATCCTAATATTTTCCTATTCTTTCCTGGGGTCTTCTTCAGTTGATATTGTAATCTTAAATGTTGGAAATTAGTAACCCAAAGGCTACTTCCTACTAAAGAAGTGTGTTTTAACCAATGTGTCACCATCATCAAAAGACATATACTTCCTATGGTCTTAGAACCCTCAACCATAAATTTCTATTGCTACTTTATAACTGTAATTTTGCTACTAAATGGTATAACAGTTCCTAAAACCATTGGAAAGTTGTTTACCCACGGTCACAACTCATAGGTTGAGAACCTCTTCAAAAGGACAGTAGAGGGTGAATAGATGCTGTAGTTGGATTTTTTATTATGATCAATTTTCAAGGTTGGAATTCAGCAATAATTTACTGTGATCTTCAAAAGTGTCAGGTTGCTACTGAGAAATATCAATGACATGCCTTATATTTATTATTTTTGTTTTTCAGAATCAATTAATTCCAACCTTCATCCTTACAAACATCTCTCCACGAATCATTCCAAATTCTTTTAAATATAGAAATTTGGTGCCTAATATTAACGAATTATGCCGTCACCGTTCAAACAAACACAAATAGTTTGCCCTCGTGTTTCTTCAAGAGAAATAATTTTCTTCATATTCTTCTTCTAGATTACAGGAATGTTGTTATGATTTATTTCAGTATCCCAGTTTCAAGATATCTAACTGCCGCCAGCTTAGCACTGAATTCAGAGTAGACCCTGTAACTCTATGTCATTGTTCCAATTAATTACATCTCACAGATATTTTACTCTTGCCCTTTAATTTTCTATAGTATCCTCTGCAATGTGCCACTACTTCATCATTAGTTACCTGGGGGACAGTTTAGAAAGTCAATTTCCACAATAGTATTTACTTTTTAAACTCTCAGGCTTTAATGTACCTGATATCTTTTGTTTTCTGTGTTCCAACCATATTTACCTTTCTCATGATGAGCACATCTCTCAAGCTATGGAGATAAGAAAACATGTGTTAAAATCATCCCCTGAAAGAACTCACTGTTTTGTGTGCCCTGAACGGAGAATGCACTCACTATGTTATGCTGGTATAGAGTAGAAAAATGGGGAAATTAAGATGAAGGGGGTATTCAAAAAGCAAGAGCCTCTCACTACCTGGAATGTAGTTAGAATCTTACTGGCTGAGAGTCAAACATTTCAATGTAACTGATCAAACCTTTGCAAGAGTGCCTGTGAAGAAATATACTCTGTTTCATGAGAAATATTTCAACAAAACTATTAAGATCGCTAACACAGGTCAGTGATTTGACTCGGTGAAAAAGATGGTTGCCCCCAAGCCTGATGACTGGAGTTCAATCTCTAGGAGCTACATGCTTCAAAGGGACAAGTAAACACTGCAAGTTCTTTGGCTTCTATATGCATATTGTGGCATGCATATCAAAACACATATATACAAACATACACACACACACACACACATATATATATATACAAATAAGTAAATATAACTAAGAAAGCATGCTTAATATAAAAGACATGCCTTAAAACAGTGCTTTTCCTGTATGTTATCAACACATTTTTCTCAATTGTAAACCTATAAGATTCCCTTCATAAATCATTATATACCCTTGTAACTTTATAAGTAGGTGATGTTTAATCAATTTAAAAAGTTTACTCCAAAATTAAATTTATAAGCTTATAGGTTATATGCATTGAATAATATGGCAATTGAACTCACAGAATCACCTATGAAACTATTGTTAAGATATTTGAACGTATTTCATTCTGAATCCCCTCATTTGAATCTGTTCCTTTGAATATACATTCTCATTTGCTTCATAAACTCCCTCACTCACAGAAAAACTGGCTCCTGTAGGTTGGGTCATAATCTCAGCTAAACTTGAGTAAAAATCTCCTAGGTTTTGGAAATAAGGAGCAATGTGTTAACATTTTCCATGGGAAGGATTCAATTTTTTGTGTGCCCTGAGCAGAAAATGCACTCATTATGTCCTGCTGGCATAGAATAGAAAGACAGAGAAAATTAGAAAACCAAGATCTTTCCCTTCCCAAGCATGCAGGCAGTCATATGGAGACATGTCTCCTGTGTATGGGGATAGCACACTGACTTACACAGTACAGAATCAATAGATTTTGGGGGGGGGGAGTGATTTCATATAAATTTAGTCCAAAGCAAGCTCACTAATGAGCCATCCATAAAAAGTCTCTGGCCTAAGGAAAGGGGACCTAAGGCTTCACACCCAAAAAGCTTTATGTTTGTGAGTAGGGCATTCATCTCCTATTCTGTCTTTATTTTCATAACTATGAAAATAAAAAATATGTAGTGTATTTGCAATTACTTAGCCACTCTCAAGTTTTATATGAGGAGTATATGGCTTTTGTTTTTATATCTATCCTGTTAATATTACCCAGCATTCCTAGAGGTTCTAGGCTTCCAGCCACAACCTTTCTATTCCTTAAAGGACAAACAATAGGACAGTTCCCTTCCATCCATTCAAAATTCCTCTGTCCTTTTATATTACGTTATGTGTAACATTCAGCCAAAAACACACAGCATGAGCTTACATTTGTTCCTAGCCATTTCTAATACTAGCTAGGGATGTGGATTTATATCTCACTGTTCTACTTAATGTTGTTTCTCTAAAGCTTGCTGGAATGATTTACCCATTTTTCTAGCACATCAATTACATCTTCTGTATTGACAAATTCACTTCTACTTAATTGTATTATCAAAAGAGTTCTCGTAGCATTTTACTTATAGACTATGGCTTTGGAAAGGGGATTTCAGGACATAAAAGTCAAACCATTTGAAGTCAATTCTATACGTCTGCTGTAACTGGGTTTTGAACTTATTTGAGTGTATCATGATTCCTGACAGTAAATGTTTAATCAAAACTTTGAGAATTAAATAGCATAGTATCTATAAAACATCTAACATGAAGTCTAGTATATAATGTTATTAACCTAGATCATATTTTATGGTTGAAAAGATGAATTAGCAGTTTAAAAGCATTTGCTGCTTCTCCTGAGCATCAAGATTCCATTTTTAACAGCCACACGGTGGCTCATCATTGCCTTTAGCTCTGTGTAGGAATTAAATGCCCTCCTCAGGCTTTCATGAACACCTGAATACAAGCTTCACAAATATACCCTCATATTCATACATGCATAAAATAAATAAATATTTTAAATAAATCCTTTCATGAAAAAATACAGGTGTTTAGAACACAGGAAAACAACAACAACAATAAAAACAATACAAGACAAAAAACAGAATTATTTCAAGCCTAATATAGGATAACCAAAAATTCGTAATCAACATCCTATAACTTTTATAAATCAATGAAAAAAATTGAGGCTTTATAGTTGGAAGCAAGGTTGGAATGCTACCAGCTGGGTGTGTAGTCATGAGAAAATTCCCCCTGATGGACTATAATCTGCAATGGTAATCTAAAACATATTCTCTCACAGGATGATCTTGTCAGGGTCTTTTATTACAGCAACTAGAAATAGACAATGATACACATCAGTACTGATAATTATGATCAATGCTATGGTTTCCCTGCCTATGTGGCTTTTTGATGTTTAGAACTGTTATGTTTAAGGAATATGGGAAGACTTTGAACTTTAAGCTAGAAAAGATCATGTGTATTATAGCAAGGAAATGGAGCTCCCCTATCTCAGAATTGAACCAACAAAACTGTGAGCCAATGAAATATTTATTTACATACCAAACATTTCAGTTATTTATTTGTAATTATGTAAAGCTGATTAAGACTTAAGCATTTCATTATTTCAATAAAGAATTTTTAACTCATTCTCTCTCTCTGTCTCTCTCTGACTCTCTCTCTGTCTCTCTGTCTCTCTCTCTGTCTCTCTCTCTGTCTCTGTCTCTCTCTGTCTCTTTCTCGTCTCTGTCTCTGTCTCTCTAGTGATCTCAATTACCAATTAATCAGGACATTGCTATAAAGAAGAGGAAATTGTGCATAGTTAAAGGAAAACATGACCCTTTCATTCACATGTGATCAGCTATGCAAGCCATTGTCTGATTGCTCATCAGAATGTTAGATAATAAGGGATGGGTGGTGTGAAACATATTTAATACACTAGTTGCTCCGGAGGGATGAGGTCTGTATTAAATTACCCTCTTAGCACACTGATGTAAGTATTAATGTGGGACAATCAACAAATGACTAATTACTGCATTTGTATTATAATTAGAAATCTGTGTAGAATAAATTACATATCCCAGCCAGCAAAGCCAAGGATCAGTTCAACGAAATAAACTTTGTCCACATTGGGATCAGTTTGAGAATTTAAGTAACTAAAAAGGAATCCTATACAATTACCTCTTCCTTGTATTTTTCCATCTCCTTTCCTTATTAACAAAAAGTTATATTTCCTTTCTTCTTTAAAGAAATATTCACTCATAAACTAAGTACAAGATAAGTACAATATAATCCCCAAATCTTAAAACAACACAAACAAAATTTATTTATGTATGTTTCTACTCCATCACTGTTCACCTTAACATTTCAGATATTCTATCATATCTATCAGGAAGTCTATCTCTCTCTCTCTCTCTCTCTCTCTCTCTCTCTCTCTCTCTCTCTCTCTGTCTCTCTCTCTCTCTCTCTCTCTCTCTCTGTCTCTCTGTCTCTCTCTGTCTCTCTCTGTCTCTCTCTCTCTCTCTTTCTCTGTGTGTGTGTGTAGTGTGTATTTGTGTGTGTGTGTGCATGCACATGTGTGAGTGTGTGTGGACATGTGTATGCTTGTGTGCCATGGCCTTCATGTGGTGATGCAGGAGTCTGTTCTCTTCTTCATCCATAGGAGTCCTGGAAATTGAACTTGGACTATTGAGTTTGCCAGAAATCATCCCTTCCTGCTGAGTCATTCCACTGACATTAATATATTCATATTAATGAGACAAACTTAATTTTCTTCCGAGGAGTAACATTTTGGATAGTCTTTGTTTTCCAACTTAAAATTTTTGTATGAGCTTCTTGACATTATTTTCATTATGGTGAAGCACTTGAGAAATTTGGAAAACACTCATTTAAAATTCATGACATACAGCAAGGTGAAAGACCTGTATGTGAGAGTCCCTAGTTTACTTTACAGACCACAAAATGAAATAAGATATTACTCGGAGATGAATTTCAGTAAATGAACTCACTTCATTGGAGGTTCACACAAACAGAACTCTGATAAATTCAGTCAATGAACAGCTTTCTGTGCCTTCAGACATAATGGTCTTGGCTCACATCTTAGATTTCCCATCAGAGAATAGATTTTCTTTCATGTGCTTTGGAACACTTGAAGCTATATCTTTCTAACATTCAAAATATCTGTATATAAACAACAGAAGAGGCAAAAAGGAACACTAATTTTCAGCCTGAGTTTCCTTGACTAATGGACTCTAAAAAATAGATATGACTATCAAGTTAGCACATAATGCCTTGGGCTGCTTTCGATAAAGACACAAAGAAAAGAAGCACCGTAGAATCTTTTCTAATATAAAAAAATTGTATAGTGTCATCACCAAGACATTTTTACTCAAAATTTTTGTAACTGCTATAAAGTTTTCATTGATATAAAGTAGTTTGAATTTTTTTTTCAAAAGATGCATAAAATTCCATCATCTCCCACAAAGCTGTTGATCAAAAAGCCTAAACAACTTAGAGAACATACTCAAGAGGTACAGACGTTGATTTCCTTCTCCAGTAAGTGAGACCCTTAGGTATAAGCAATCTGGTAGTTATAGCAATCCCCATGGTATTCTTACCACCCATTGCCTGGGAGTGTCTACATTCTCTGTTCCTCAAAAATATAAAGAATAATTATTCTATTGTGAACAAATGCTCATGGTTCTGTACATATAGCATCTTATTTTACTAAGAGATACATCTTAAGTGTGCAAATCATTTTTACACCCCCCTCATGCCTTTACTGTGTTGTCATGATGTCTTAAATGATAAGGTTTAACATATCTGGCTAGTATTGTTTTCGAGAGAGAGTGTCTTGTGTTGTCTAGGATAGTCTAGCCCAGTAGCTCTCAGCTGTGACCCCTTTGGAAGGGTCAAATGACTCTTTCATGGGGGTCACCTATGATCATCATAAAACACAGATATTTCTATTAAAATTTATAACTGTAGCAGAATTATATTTATGAAGTGGTAACAAAAATAATTTTATGTTTGGGAGTTACCACAACATGAAGAAGTGTAATAAAGGGTAGTGACGTGAGGAAGGTTTAGAACCACTGGCCTAGAGTTAGCTGTATGTACCAAGGGATGACAATGAACTCCTAGTCTTTTTCCTCATGGCTACTAAGTGCTGAGGCTATAGCATGCATCACTATGCCCAGTTCATGCCATGCTGAGACTTGAACTAAGGGCTTCGTGGGTGCTAGGTAAGCACTCTACCGACAAATGTCTCAATCTGAGTACATGTCACAATTTCACCAATGTTGTTGGTGCCTCATCACCTATTTTGTTTTAAAATAATAGAAAACAACAAAATTGTTTTTTTTACAAGAAAATAAAACTTAAAGCTCAGTGGTTCTCTCATAGTTATTGAATATATGCATTTATTTCTGTCTTTGCTTACTTTGTTTATATAAGTTTTCTTATGATCATTTTTCTTTTGAAAATACTGAACATATCATATTTAAAACAATATACATTTTTCTCATAAAATTATTAGCATATATGTTGACCATTTAAGAAATGATTGTCCTTATAAATAGATTCTGGGCACTTAGCATATGAAGGTAACCTGCTTTTTTATCAGTGGTCAAACCTTATTCTCTCAGTGACTATTAAATTTCTGCACACTCTGAGTGTGCTCGCACCACACTATACACTTGATGAGCTTTACTTACCATAAATGGTCCAAAAGCAGCTTGATCAATTAACACCTTCTCGGGGTTTATCATGAAGGATACTGGGGACAAGGTCCAGATGCTAAGAACGGTAAAGTTGGTATAATTAGCATAATTAGAGCTGCAGTCTGAGTCCTCAGTGCCTGCTATATAACACTTTTACTAATGATGCCCCTACTTCGTTGTCTAAGCCTTGTTTTTAACTGTGTGAGGGGGTGGGAGTGCACATGAGTACTGGTGCCCATAGAGGCTAGCTGTGTGAATCCCTCTCATACTGGATTTATGTAAAGTTGTAAATCACCTTAAATCACCTGACATGAGTGCCTGGAACTGAACTCATGTCGCTTTCAAAAGCAGTTTACACTGTACTGTATACATCTCTCCAGCCCCAGAGCATCCCTTCTTTAATATCATTTTAATATATCCTTTATTCATTGTATCTTTTTCATATCCACCAGTACTAACCCCTCTGAATATTCATTGTATCCCCAAATTCATATCTCTCCTGAAAACACTCATTATTTTTTTAAACTATAGCCCACTGAGTATGATCAGTGCTTGCTATATGAACATGGGGGTGAGGGCTCTCCCTGGAGCATGAGCAACTCACCGGACTGGCTACATCTCTTAAGGTTATGGCGCTATTGCTCTCAGCACCTCTCATAAAGCTTCTCAGTTAAAAGAGGATGAAGTGAGCCCCTCCCCAAACCATGCTGGCGATTTGACTGGCTTGGCCTAGTGCTGTGAATTCTTGAGTGCAGAGGTCCCTCCACATCCACAGAGGCTTCACAGCACTCTCCCCATGTCTCCCATTTTCTCTGTCCCCTCTTCCCAGAAGTCCCCTGAGATTTGGTAGAAAGGGTTATACATGACCAGTTTAGGGCTGAGCACTTTTTGTTACTTATTCTCAGGGCTTTGAGTATTATGACTGCTTGCGTTAACTGTTTCCCACTACACCAAGAAGTTTCCCCATTCAAGATTGAGAGCTGCACAAACCAATGCGTTTAAACACAGAGATTTAGAGGCCAGATTGAAAACATGAAGAAAAATGTAATATTTTAACAGAAATGATATTATCCCTACCATAAAAGATACTGAAGATTCATCCCCCCAACCCCCAAAAAGCTATTTGCTCAAATTCCCCTTGGAAATGAAAAGAAAAGACATGATTCAAATCCAATTTTGCCTAACACAATTTCTTGCGAAATTGCTCTTTCTTGACTAGTAAAACAGTTCTATGAAGGTCAATTAATTTAGAATCTTTGAAAATCATTTTATTTCTTCAAAATGAAGCACACATATTATAAAGGTTAAATATGAGAATATGTTAAAAACCCTACTCAAGTATATGTTATTAAATATCCATTCACTCAAAAAACATTTATTGAGAAGCATCTTTGTAGCAGACTCCTTCCTAAGCATCCTAAGTACAAAGACAATAAATGATAATAACACAAATCTTTGCTTTGGAGGCATTTTTATTCTAGTGAGGCAGACAATAAAATAGGCAAAATAACCAAAGTGGGTGAATGCTTACAGATATAATATCCTTGCTTTCCTTTAACTACAACATAGTCCTGAAAGCATATGTGTGTCCTGTCTGTGGCTACTATGGAGAAGGGCAGCTAAAGGATACCAGGGTAGTTCTAAGAACTCTAAAGAGCCAATGTCCCAATTCAACAAAGACAACTGAATTTCAAATGATAGTGAGTGTCTCAGAGGACAGATACATAGGACCATTACATATTTAATAAGGTTGAGAAGAAAACCAGAAAAACAGAGGAGGAAAAAGAAGTGTGGTCAAGTATTTCAGAGAAATACAAATGTCATTAATAAGAGATTCAAACAAGGCAGGGGCATTATAATACAATTTTAACTTCCAGGGAAACTTGAAGAGAAAAGAAATTACATTTTCCTGGTGTTTTCTGTGACCAATATTCTTTGCTCTGTCCCCCTTGTCTTCTCAATGACGCCCAGCAGAGTACATTTTTGTTTCTACCTGTTGGCTTTTCAATATATCTTTGTGCTCACCATAAATTTTAACTGTTCCTTTTTTAATGGCTTTATTTTAAAACGTGTGTGTTTTTTTCAAACAAAGTTACATAAGTTTATTTGCCATTTATCTCGTGATGCAGTGAAGCAGCAGTAATCTCCATTTTGGGTGGTACTTTATTTACTTCTTTAGTAATCCTGACACTATTGCACTTATCTAAAATTCTCCTTTAGAAAGTTTGTAGAGTTTGTCTTTAGGAGGTTTACAAAACTAGATTTTCTTTTTCATTTTTTTCTCATTCTTTTACTTTTGGTACAATATTATGTTACTTTATCCTGTGAAGTGTGTGTGTGTGTGTGTGTGTGTGTGCGCGCGCCTGTATGTATGTATTCTGGCACTATATGAGACACACCTAGCCAATCTATAGAACAAGACACGTACAGTGAAATTAACACTAGGAAAAGTATTTATCTAGATCCTGTGTTATGAATCTCACTTGTAATTAATTTCTCATTCATTCTTATATATTTCTGTGAGATATTTTTATTCCTATCTTAAATGAAAAGCCAAAGTTGAGAAATCTAATGAAACTGTTTAAATTGTTCAATCTATTAAGGAGGAGTCAAACTGTCAATGACAGCCTGGTAACTCTAAAGCTGCATGGGACATATGACATGAAATACTTAGCATCAACCGAAACTTGTTTAAATATATATTGTAGTATATTTACAAAAATATACCTTCTAATCTTATGCTTCTTAAAATATTAATTTTAATTTTTGAGATTGTGTTTTGTAACATTTATTTTTATGTGTATGGTATGTATGTTTTCTTGCATGTATATCTATGTACTATATGTGTGCCTCGTATCCCTGGAGGTCAGAAGGGGGTGTCAGATCCCTGAAATTGGAGTTACAGACAATTATGAGTTGCATATGGGTTCTTGGAAACAAACCTGGGTAGAGCAGACAGTACCTTTAACTCCTGACCCATCTCTCCAGTCCTTCTATATGCTTTAAATCCTCTCCAGCTGTATTCAGTATGATTTTACAACCCTGCTTCTACCTGCCCTCATTGTTGTCTTTAGCATCTTAGAAATATGGTAGTTGTGGTTTCTTGGTTCCTTAATGAACGCATTTTAGACAGAAATACTGGGCTTAGATATAGAACTCATAGACAGATTATTTATATTATACTCTTTAAGATTAATTATTATTGTTATTATTTAAATTCTTAATTGTGTGAATATTTTGGCATGGGTAGTGTACATGTGTGGACATGTCCTGGAAGGTCAGAGTTGTAGGATCTCCTTCTGTAGGTGGTCATTGGTCACTAGGTGTAGATTCAGGAAAGTGACTCTCGATCCTTTGGAAGGGCAGCAAGCTGATAACCTGTGTCCCCTATAGTACACTCTTGATCTCCCTATGGCTTCATCAGCCAACACTATCAATGAGACAATGAATGATCATTTTTTTGTTTATTGTCTCCTAAATTTATACGAGTAGTACTTGTCAAGAATACAGGTATTAGCTAAGGTAGCCATTTCAGTGATTTTTAGTTAGCGTTAACTTCATATAATTAAGAATCAGGGAGTTAATGAAAATATGTTATCAAATTGGTTTCTGTATCTAACTGTTCCTGACCAATGTTTCTGAAACACATCACATATGATGCTGTATTGTTGGTACAGCTAAAATAGAAAGATCATCTGACCAAAACATGGTTTGTTTTGCACTTTGTAGACTTGGAAAAGCTGGCCAACTTCATGTGCAATCTTTACAAGAGATGTTTCTGTCCCTGTCATACTCACTATCATTGCCTGTGCTTTCTATCTGGCTGCCAAGAACCTCATCTTGTTAATGTTACATTCAATGTCTACAGACAGCACAGAATGCAGAGGAGTAGTCAAAATCGTGGCTGGCCTTTGCAAACCATGTGTGAATGAAGATTTAAGAGAACCACAGGACCTCTACCAGCTAACTCTTAATGACGATCATTTTAAGGAACAGTAGACTTAATTTAAAAAGAAAAAAAATTTGGATAAGGGATTGGATTTGAGGCAAATGAAATTATAATTAGCATCTGGAAAAAGTTATGGCAAATACCACCTTATTACATTTTAACAACCCTACAAAATGATATCTCACCATTATTTAGTTCTTTATTAGTACAAAAGTATTCTTTTTGATTCCTTATAAATTATTGAGAACTGGACACCTAACTGGGCTGCCTTGTCTCACCTCAATTGGAGGAGGTGTATAACTCTACGGCAACTTGATATGCCAAGGCAGGTTTATACCCTTAGGAGGGCTCCCATTCTCTGAGGAGAAGGGAAGAGGGGATTGGAGGATGTGGGGTGAGAGGGAGGGACTGGCAGAAGAGGAGAGGGGAAGCTGGGGTCAGGATGTAAAGTAAATAAAATTAATTAATAACCAATAAAATAGAAAAGAACTAGACAACTGAAAAGGGAGATTGTAACAGCAACCCCAATACAATTGGTCCACATCTGTCTTGTCAAATGAGGAAGACGCTTCTGTACTTTTGAAGCAATACAAAAGTTTTCAAGCATGATCCAGAAAAAGTGAAAAACCAGAAATATGTAGAAACACACCAACTTCTAGTCCTGAAGAGTAACTGAAAGAGGATAATCCTGTTAAGCTTAAGCTTGTGTCCTTAAGACAGGCAAGGGTGAGTCTGTGCATTGAGCCCTCTTAAATAAAGTAATTTGTAAAAAGATAATCACCCTTTTTACTATTTCTCAGAACATGAATCTCAGATCATCCCTATTCTAAGAGGGTTTATATTTTCTATTTTCACCAGTGGTGTTTATATTAATCCTCATGTTTACTGTGATAATGCATAGGGTCTTTCAAGTTTGACCAATCCTCCCCTGTCTTTGCCTGGCAGTCAGTGCTTTAATGTCTATTTTACTCCAGACTTTTCCTTTGCTAACCACTAGCACTGTATACAGCTTTATTCCTCCACCGAGCATGGGAAATGTGAAGTAGTGCCAGACATGATTTAAACCAGATGCAGCTTTAACCTAAAAGCCACTGATGAAGGGAGGAAATGAACTGTACATGCTGAGCTGGGGATGGGACTGTCATGGTGATTCTAAGTATGTGATCTTTGTTTTATGAAGTTCTCTTTCCAAAGGTGGCTTTGAAACCTAGGAAGAGCAATCAAATTTTCCCTGTGCAGCTTTCCTTTTTCCTTTTTCTTTTATAAAGCGGAAGCTCTACTACTGTCCAAACCGTTGTACTTGTGTGAGGTTTAACGTGAGCCATTGGAAAGCATTTAGCTCTGAGAATAGATCAAATGACGTGAGAGTTGCTGTTACCAACACACTGCCAGGGAATGCAGGGCTTGTGCCCAGTCTTTGGCTGAGGGGATAAGCAAAGCGCTCATCAAAGCCTCTTTTGCTGTCACAGACTGATGCAACCTGTATAGCTTTAGGGTTAACATCGCTGTCATCTTCGTCTTCATCACACGCAGTCACTCTGGCTGTTCCTATTGAGTCTGACACATCATTTCCGTTTGCGTTTGGTCATGTGCTATACTTTGCTTGTTTTCTCACCAGGCATTCAGTTGCAGACCTTAACATTAACCTTAGTTATTCATGATGGGAAGAATTTTTCAGTGAAATGTATACCTCAGAAAATGAAAACTAAAAAGTAATGTTAGAAAGGCAATACATTTATCAATATATCTTATATAATCTGCTATAAATTTATTTAAGAGTTTAAAGTGTATGTTACTTTGAGCCTTTTCTTTTTCTAATTAATTTTTCATTCAATATTTTTTTACAGTCCAGATTTTATACCCCTCCTGGTCCACCCTCTGACTATTCCACATCCCATACTTCCTCCCTCCCTCACTCCCACCCCACCAGAACTACCCACTCTCTGGGGCCTCCAGTCTCTTGATGGTTAGGTGTACCTTTTCTGACTGAGTCCAGAGCCAGGAATCTTTTGCTGTATATGTGTTGGGGGCCTCATATCAGCTGGTGCATACTGCCTGGTTGGTGGCTTGTTGTTTGAGAGATCTCGGGGGTCTGAGGTTAGTTGAGACTGCTGATCATCTTATAGGGTTACCCTTCTCCTCAGATTCTTCCAGCTTTTCACTAATTCAATCACAGGAGTCACTAGCTTCCATCCATTGGTTGGGTGTGAATATCTGCATCTGACTCTTTCAGCTGCTTTCGGACGGCAGTCATGATAGGCCCCTTTTTGTGAACACGTCATGGCATCAGTAATAGTGTCAGGCCTTGGGGCCTCCCCTTGAGCTGGATCCCAATTTGGGACTGTTGCTGTACCTCCTTTTGCTCAGGCTCTTCTCTATTTTTGTCCCTTCAATTCTTTCAGACAGGAACAATTCTGGGTGAGATTTTTTGACTGTGGAATTGCAAACCCATTCCTCCTCTTGATGCCCTGTATTTCTACTAGAGGTGGACTCTACAAGTTCCCTCTCTCCACTGTAGGGCATTTCATATAGTCTCTTACCTCTCAGGTTTCTGGTACATTCTAGAGAGTCCCACCACCTCCTACCTCCTGAGCTTGCATGTTTCCATTCTTTCTGCTGGCTCTCAGGGCTTCAGTCCTGTCCCTCCAACCCCATCCAATATCTGATCATGTTCCTTTCTTTCCCTCCCAATTCCCTTTCTCACTCAGGTTCCTCCTTCTCTCCCTCCCTCCCTCCCTCCCTCCCTCCCTCCCTCCTTCCCTCCCACCCTCCCTCCCTTCTTCCGTCCCTCCCTCATCCTGTGATTGCTTTCTTCTCCTTCCCAAGTGGGATTGAGGTACCTCATTTGGGCCCTTAGGCTTGTTAACCTTTTAGAATTCTGTGGATTGTATCCTGGGTATTCTGTACTTTTTGGGGCTAATATCCACTTATTAATGAGTACATAACATACTTTGGGGTCTGAGTTACTTAATTAAGGATGATATTTTCTAGTTCTATCCATTTGTCTGAAAAATTCATAATGTCCTTGCTATTAATAGCTTAGTAGTATTCCATAGTGTAAATGAACCACATTTTCTGAATCCATTCTTCTGTTGTAGGACATCTGGTTTGTTTCTAGCTTCTGGCTATCAAGAATAAGGCTGCCATGAATGTAGTAGAGCACATGCCACTGTGGCATGGTGGGGCATCTTTTGGGTATATGCCCAAGAGTAGTATAACTTGATCTATTTCCAATTTTCTGAAGAATCTCCAGATTGATTTCCAGAGTGGTTGTAAGAGTTTGCAATCCCACTAGCAATGGAGACGTGTTCCGCTATCTCCACATCTACTGTCACCTGAGGTTTTGATCTTAGCAATTCTAATGCGTGTAAGGTGGAATCTCAGGGTCATTTGATTTACATTTCACTAATCACTAAAGACTTTGAACATTTCTTTAAATGCTTCTCAGCCATTCAAGATTCCTCTGTTGTGAATTCTCTGTTTAGTTCCATACCCTAGTTTTTGATTGGGTTGTTTGGATTCTTAGAACTTAGCTTCTTGGCTAACAATATTTACTTTTGTTAATAGTTGTATAATATAGCACACAGAATATTCAGCATAAAAGGGTTTTGAGAGATAGAGATAGAGATGATAGATAAATATCATATGTCAAGTATTCCTCCAGACACAAGCGCACATGTTCTTATTTAGTTGTTCCAGAAAAAAATTAGAGAATAGACGTTTACATACTAGGACACAGAGAAGTTTGGTAGAATGAAGGTGCATGTGAACAATGTGTGAAACCTTCTTTCCCATTTCCCATTCCTCAGCACTTGCTTAGTTTGTCAAGTTTGAGAATCATCTTCTTAGTTTTGTAACACTCTGCATTTAACTCAAATACATTTAGAACACCGGATAGTTCACAAGTCAGAAAAAGCATTAGTGTCAGGGATGCTCAAGGTTGCAATGGCTCTAGCTTTCTTTTTATTTAAAATAATTTTATATAATATTTTGTAATGGTTTTCCACAGACATCCCATGAGAGGAAAATAATAATAATAATAATAATAATAATAATAATAATAATAAATACCAATAAGACCACCCAAAGAAAAAACAAAATGAATCAAAATGTCACAAAAATACAATTGAGTCTTTTTGACCTACTTGTAGGCATGGAGCTGACCCCGAACTATGTTTGATATATCCAGTGTCACTCTGTTAGAGCAAACTGATCCACATTTATCAGTCAGTATCCACTGCAAATATTTTCTAAGTTATGGATTGGATCCTCCTTCTACCTTCCCCTCTCAGTTACTGAATTCTGTCTGGCTTGAACTTCTGCAGGGCTGGTAGGTATGGCCACAGTCTCTGTGAGTTAACATGTATACCAGTTCTTTTATTTCTAGGAAATGTTTCCCTGTACTTATCCATCTCCTGAAGCTCTCACAATCGTTCTGTCTCTTTTTGTTGATACATTCCTGAGGCTTTTGGACAGAGGTATGATGAAGATATCTCATTCATCTGAACACTGTCTGGATATAGGTCTCTACACTAATTACCATCTACTGCATGAAGAAGCTTCTCTGAGGAGGGCTGAGCAAGGCACTGATTTGTGGGTCTAGTTGAATTCTACTAGGAATCATTTTATTGCTATGTTCCTTTAGGGGAACAATAGCATTAGATTGTCTCCTAGACTATAAATATTTAAACAAATTTCTAAATCTTATTATTGTCTGTAATTTTATTTCATGAGGGAATGGGTAGACATTTGGAGAACAATCAAGTATTTTTGGCATTTATAAAGAATGAATAGGAAAAATAAAATCATTTGACATTATAACTACTGAAGTTAAGAGGACTTATACAATATAGATGTGTTTTACATATTCTTTTTAGACTCCATTACAAAAATCATGCTTCTATTTACATATCATAAATATTGTTAAAGGACAAGAAAATGATATAGAGTAATTCTCAGGAGGATATACGTCTCAACTGGAATCCCAGCTAAGTATCTGCTCGGAAATGTTTTACAGTTTCCCCATCTTATTTCTGTCAGCCTTCAGGGAGCCAAATGGTACCAGTTACATATACATACACATATAACATTTTCTGAGTTATACCAGACATGTCATTTGATACAATTATTAAGTATTTAAATAATACAGGAATTATTTCAGCTGATTCACTGAAACAAGAACACCTCACAGTATTAGCATAGTTGAGCTCCACAGGGTCGTTGGGAGTCTCTCAAGCTTCTGTAATTATATTTGGTCATTTATAATTCTACAGATCCTTAAAATTGATGTCACCAACTACTGTCACTGCAAGGATGTCGAGAATGAAGAGTTGTTTTAAATTTCCTTCTGCTTAAAACTATAATTATAAGGGTTCAACTTTTTATTTGTTCAGTTGTTCAAAATTTACTTATTGTATGATTTACATAATGGAAATATGACATTTGAAAGTGCATCATTTGGCTTTGTGATTAAATTTTAAGGTCTCTAAGTTATTTTCGCTACACACATATGCATGTGCATCTGTGGGATATGGTGTGTGTGTGTATGCGAGTGTGTGTGTTACATAGTATATTTGTATGTTACATATGCAGAGGAGTAGAAATATCTGCATATGCAGAGGCCAGAAAAGGATGCTGAGTTTTTTTTTTTTGTTTTTGTTTTTTTTTTTGGTTTTTCGAGACAGGGTTTCTCTGTGTAGCCCTGGCTGTCCTGGAACTCACTCTGTAGACCAGACTGGCCTCGAACTCAGAAATCCGCCTGTCTCTGCCTCCCAAGTGCTGGGATTAAAGGCGTGTGCCACCACCGCCCGGCGGATGCTGAGTATCTTCTTCTATTGACATCCACATTCTTCCCTTCAGACATGCTTCATTATTAAACTGGAAGCTCTTCATTTCAGTAAGGACTGCTGGCCTGTTAGCTCTCTGGATCTGTCTGTCTCCATGCTCTAACTCTAGAGTCACAGAATCCAACTGGCTTGAAAAACTGTATATATAGACGTGGTGATTTGAACCCAGATTCTAAGGCTTGTAGAAAAAATACTCTTACCCACAAAGCCATCTCTCCAACATGATTAATACCTATAATGTAGATCATTTCTTAATATTTTATACAACAAATTGCATTAAATCTTCATATATTATTAAAACCTGTGTAAGTAAATGTGCTGTAAATATTAAGACAACTAATGCATGAGAATACTAATGATTAGAGAGCCTACAGGCTCCTTATCTAGATTAATAATTACTAATTTTGTACAATGTAGCATTCATGCCAATATAAAACTTCATTCTCAGCTATTGAGACACAGACACGCAGATTGTATATTCCCAAGACAAAATAGTCCAGCAAATAATGACTCTTCATTGTGTGCAGAGATCACATAAGAATATATACTGTCCATTCCCAGATTGCAAATCATATTTTGCATGTATCATTTCCAACTGCTTGCCTCACACCCACTCTTCCATCAACAAATATACTTGAAAATGGACTTGCAGTTAGAGAAAGATTATATTGAACCATTTCCTTAATATAAAAGTTTCTTTCACTCTTATAATTTTCTGCTTATTTCTTGAGCTAGAGAATAATAAATGCTTGATTACTTGTTCTTTTATGGCTGCAAGGATTGTCTGTTTCTACAAAACAGGGCTATTTGTATATTGCATTTTACAAAAGATTAGATCTATCACCTCATTACCTGGGAGTATGCCTCCATACATAATGTTTATCCCACAATCTTTCTTCTGTCCTACCTACTTCAATTATCTCCCTCCCGGTCTTATTGCTTGGCATCTATTGCCTGAATTACTAAAGCATGAAATGTTCTTTTTTTTATATAACTCAATCTCTGACATTTCCAAATTTTCCTTGTGAGAGGTATCAAGATGGAGTACTTCATTTCTTTAGAGAATTAATAAGACATGTGGTCCTAATTGCAGTCGTTTTTTTGCTAATTAGAATGCATGTGATATAGATAACATTTGAATTGAGTGTAGAAATATTCATGAGTTTTAAATTTTATGCTTTGGAAATTAGTCTATTATTTGTTTATTCAAATATATACAAATATATGGAATCCTGTTACACAAAACAGTGAAGGTGGAAAACTAACTTAATTGTTCTTTGCTGTTTAGGGTATTCTTCCATAGTGGTTTAATTTGTGATTATAATACATTAAAAAAGATTTCTTATTTTTACTAATTTTCCCTAAATTTCATTTAACTTTGACAATAAATAATGAATCCTGAAAGCAATATCTCACATTTTTTTACAAATCTGAAAATGAAGCTCAGTGCACATATTTCTTATAGGTGTATAAAATATAAAGTTACTTTTACATATCAACTGAAAGTTCATCCATAAACAAAGACAAACTGTGTGTGTGTGTGTGTGTGTGTGTGTGTGTGTGTGTGTGTGTGTGTGTTTCCCATGTAGGTCAGAAGCTGGTATGGGATCCCTGGTACCTAGAGTCTCAGATGGTTGTAAACTGCCAGATATGCTGGAAATAGGACTAAGAGTCCTTGGATGAGAAGCAAGCACTCTGAAGACTCTCTCAGGCCATTGACCCTGTATTATTCTATACAATATCGTAATGTTCTGTTAGATAGTAAACTAATGTTAAGAAATGGAAAAAGAAATGATTATTTTAAACAAAGTCCCTTGTAAAGATAAATATGCACACATTTATTTTAAGTGATATTAAGAATTAAACTATTCAAAAGCAAATAAACAAAAAACTACATATTTTACCTACAAAGTTTTCAGTGGGGTAAATGCTAACATGTTATTCCAGTATTGAAGCAGCAGCAGTGCATGTCACAGGGAGCTATTTGCCTTGCGACATGGATTTCCTGATTTATGTTCCTTTATGACATCTTTTCTATGTGACCAAAGAAAGGAAAACTGTTGCTTTGTCTTTTTCTTCACTCCAAGAGAAGCATTTTCAAGGGAAGGCCAGAAAATGAGTTTCTAAAACTTCCTAACTCCCACTGTCTGTTATGGCTTGTAAATAACTTAGAAGACAAAATTCTCAAGCATACAGTGCTATCGGAAAACACTGGCCAGACAGAGCTGGCAACTTTTCCGGGGCCCACGAGAGAACAGTCATTCAAGCAAATAATATCACTAGCCACACAGCCACACAGACCTACATCCTGGATCGGCTGCCCTGTAGGGATGTTAGTGGGACAATATTGGGTGTAACAGTGAAAGGAGACATTTTTTTAATTGATGTTATTTGTGGAGAAACTTAATCCATAAAATATAGATATTGCTGAGGATGATAGTCTTCAATGCATCACTGTCACCATTATGGTTGTTACCTACTTTGAGATACACCATGATATCACTATGAAGTCTCAACATCCTCTTTTGAACTTGAAATGAGAGAAATATTATATTTTTTTTCTAGTACATTCAGGATTTTCTTATAAAGATTTATTGCATGATGCAACAATAGCCAGCTTGATAAGATATGCCCATGAGTCTAACAGAGGCATAAATATTATAAGGAACTAATTGATATCAAAAATACATTTAAGACTCACTACACAAAATGAAACTCATGCCTAGTGCTGCAAATTGTAAATATGACCCAGAACTTATGGTTGGGAGCTCCTAGGCCTTAAAGGCGAGTCCCTACTATTATTTTGATAAATTGATGAAGTATGAAACAGCACTCTAAATATATTTACCTCTATAGTCATAGACAAATTCAACTCTCAGTCCTCAAATCATTTTTTTTACTGTGAACACCAGTTAGTACAGAGACTCATAAATAGTCAAAGTACAAAGAGTATGAGGCATGGTGCACTCAGTCACATGATCCCTCTCTCTAAGGATTAAGAAATATAGGAAGAGAGTTGAGAGGATTGTGGGAGCCAGAGCTCAGGGAAGACTGCTCTGAAAAAGTGTTGTGTGAATGTAACAGAGCCACTGCACACATGAACTCACACCAACTGCAGTTGCCTGCATCAGGCCTTCACACAGTTAAGGAATATTTCATCATGAATGAAGGAAAGTTCCCAGAGGTCAACTCACCGGTAAGAAGCTTTTGGAAGTTCATTATAGCTAAGAGAAAGAGTTATTTTTTTTCAAGGAAGTGTTCCATACTCCATTGGATGGCCACACCCCCATGTACATAAGATACATCACTAACTGCATTCAGTGGTTTTTATTTTAAAGGAACACAAAGAAAGGAGAGTTGGTAGGAAGGCAAATTCAGGAATAATTGCATATGGGAGCTTATGTTCAAACTTCATTGTATACATGAATGGATGCTCTGAATGGATAAATAATACTATTATAAAGAAATCAAAAGAAGCATTCTCCAGGAAATAAGGCTGTGAGGACCTTCCTTTCTCTTGCCCTTTCTACGTTCTTTAGATTTTTCTGTCTCTGATAATGTGGAAACAAAGAATATAGGACTTCAAAACTGCTTTAATTTTAGTCAAGAAAGAGAACTGGATCTGAGCAGAAAGACAGCAGTTTACTTACTCCAACCACCATTTCTTATAGTTGTCACCTAAAACTGAATGGAGCCCAGGCACAGAGGTACTCCAGAAACTGGAACAGAGCACAATGACCAGTCTATATTGCATAGTTCTCAATTGCATAATCCTGGATTGTGAGTTGAGGTGCTACTGTGGTCTAAAATACATGCAGTTGTATGTAAAATTATGTGTAGCAGACAGGACATGTGCTACAATGTCTTAAAATGACCCCAAAGCCCCCAGTAGGTGACAGGAAAGCTTCTGCCTTTTGTCTAGAGCTAGACATTTGAGCTACCAAGCTTCCACATGGGTCTGACCACTTCTGCCCTTGGAGATGTGTCTTTATCTAATGAAGTGTACCTGCTTTTAATATTATCTAGATGTCTGTCCACTTACTGCTCTGGATACAGGAACCTCTTCTGATATAATTTCTGAGGAGATGAACAGATAAATCAAATCTAGGATATAAGGATAGTGGAGGCTCTTGATGTCTTTACAGTTAACATTAAAAATGGCATCCTATAGGTAACATAAATATTAAACTGAGACTATTTCAATAGACAACCAGATTAATGCTGTGTATGTTTGTATAATTTAATTTTTGATGAAATATAAGGGGACATGTAAACAACAAGCACAATGAGATCCATTGTATATAAGTTACTTTTTATTACTGTAAAATCAAAACCAAAAAGAACCATACCATGACCAAAAGCAACGTATTGAAGAGTGAGTCAAGTTTGGTTTAAGGTTCCAGAGAGAGGGTCCATTTTTCCAGGTTGAAGCAAGAAAGCAGGATGCCACATCAGGAATCTGGTAGAATTCATCTTTAACCGCACACAAAAGCAGAAAGAAGCCCAGAAATGGCATCAGTGTGTAAAGTCTCAGAGCCCAACTCCAGTGATGTATATCATCCAGAAAGGCTCCACGTCCTAATGTTTCCAAAACCTCCCAAACAGCACCAAAAACCACAACCAAGTGTTCAGATGCCTGAGATTTTTGGGGACTTTTCTGTTTCAAACCACTATATATTTTGAAGAGGAAAATGATTATCAGAGACATGGTCAGACATGTGGGGATTATCAGAGAGGGAATATTTAATAAATGTAATTAATGTTTGAAGGTTCCAACTAAGAAACATGCAAGAACAGATAGGTCATGCAAAAAGATGGAACTTCTATAAGAGAGTCAAATTGAAATAAAATAAATTTCAACAAAAATAAGCAACGCTTTTGATGTGCTCAGCCACATTCTCAACATGGTTCAGAGGGAATCGATGAGCCGAATAATGAGTAGCTTAGACTCTGCACAGGGAAATGCAAATGGAAAGATGGATGTGAGATGGAGAACTGTGGGGTGATTTTCAAAAGGTATGAGTTAGGCATAATTACAATATCAGGAGTTCAGGGTATGGAGTGAAGAAATATTCAACACCATAATGGCTAAGGTTCCCAAAATGAGTAAGCCACTTCCAATAAGCCACATTTCTAATATGCTCAGAAAACAACCAGTGGTTATTGTACCTGCTGCTTTCTGAGCATCCATTTGGAAAAGTGATGGAATTATTGCTTGTTGTAGTGTTCTGGATGAAAACTATTTCAAACCATCCCTACATGCCTTGTTTACACATTGATGCTCCAAGCTAATAAAATATTTCAGAAATTCATATTAGCAAAATATTTTTATTAATCATTTTATTTGTTTACATTTCAAATGATAGCCCCCTTCCCAGTTTTCTCTCCACAACCTCCCTATGCCATTCCCCATCCCCTTTTCTTCTATGAGGGTGCTCCTCCACCCACACACCTACCACCTCCTCACCACTCCAGCATCCTCCTACACTGGAGTATCAAGCCTCCACAACACGAATGGCCACACCTCCCGTTGATGCCAGATAAGGCCATCCTCTGCTATGCATGTAGCTGGAGCCATGGATCCTTCCACGTATACTCTGTGGTTGGCGGTTTAGTCCCTGGGAGCTCTGGGTGGTCCAGTTCATTGATATTATTCTTCCTATGGAGTTGTAATTCCCTTTAGCTCCTTCAGTTCTTCCTTAGCAAAATATTTTAAGTTATTTTGTTTTTGATTGTGTGTATATGTCACTGTTGGGCAGAGGATTTGTTCATGTGATCACAGAGCCCACAGAAGCCTAAATATACCATCAGATCTATTGGAGCTACAGTTATAGGCAGTTATGAATTGTCTAACATGGGAACCCAACTAGAGTCCTCTACAGGGGTAGTACATGCTCATTACCAGTGATACACCTCTTCAGCCTCCTGGTGAAAGATATTTAATCATTTTCTATTAATATTCCTATAATTCTCACCTGGACACTTTTGACTCTGTTTTGATTTAATAGTGTATATCCTTTAATATTTGGTTTTCTTAAACTTCTTCTTTTGCTTTGGGTTATATCCAAAGTATTAACAAACATCTAAACCTCCAAGTAGATTAGTGTTGTCTGCTGTTCAATCATCATTGCTGTATTAGCAAAAACTCACTCAATTTCTATATTCACTTTCAGAATTTATTATCTCTTTGAGTGCTCACAAGTTGATAAGGCACATAGCCAAGATTTTATGAGGATTTATAAGGTTATATTTCATTAAATATATATTTGAATCTAGCATTTTAATAGAGAAGAACAGGCTTTTAAATTTTAAAACATGGTAATTTAATGGCCCAAAAGGAAAAATGAATGGGAAGTTTGAAAATATTTAAAAATTTATTCAAATACATGGAGAACAATAGGAATACATTCCTTTCTTAAGTACTAAAGAGTTATGTTTGTTAGTTTGAACTTGAGAGATTTATCTTTATAGAATGTTCTATATTGTGGCTACCAAGGGGAAGACACATGGTATGAAAATGTTGAAAGTTAAATAAGAAGAAAAGGTTAAAATGATAAAATAAAGAATAATATGGAGCTGGTTCAGATGCAGGCATAGTTGCAGAAGGATGCCTGGTCACTGAGAAGGACCTCTATTTTTAAAATCTGGGAATTTAAGGTCAGTGGATTCCCTGAGATTTATTATATATATTAAGAAACAATTCACAATACAGACTTTGAATGACCCAAGTGTGCTATTAGAGCAGTGCAGAATAGGAATGAATGCTAGACACTTTGTTATTTTGGTATCATACCTAATATCTTATTCAGATAACACTTAGTCCACTGATTACAGATTGCAAAAACAGATGAACTTTCAAATAAAGCCTGTTTCAGATTGATAACACATTACTGGACGTTGGATAGAGAACAAAGGTGCGTGCGTGCGTGTGTGTGTGTGTGTGTGTGTGTGTGTTTGTGTGAAAGAAACAGAGAATTGTCACTGTAAACCAAATTTATGAATCCATAATAACTGAAAAATTACTTTGTAGTTTTAAGATTGATATATTAGCAAAGTTCAAAAAGAATGGTCGTACTTTATTAACAATGGAAAAACATTTGTAAAATGTCTTTTTCCTTGGAATTTAGTGCAGCATTTAAAAGTAACAGATGATTCACTAATATAATCATATAATAACACATAAATGCTAAAAAAACCAAATATATACTCCTTGGCTTTAACCTTGTTAGACTTTTGCCCACTTTTTGCAAGAATAATTATTTTTAATTTATGTTTATGAGTATGTAGGCTACATATTATATTGGACCTACATCATATGAAATCATTTCCTGCTAAGGCCAAAAGGAGTTGGATCCTCTAGACCTAGAGTTACTGATGGTTGGGAGGTACCATGTGGTACTGGGAACAGAATCTTGGTCCTCTGCAAGAGTGCAACGTGCTTTTAACCTCTGAGACACCTTTCCAGCTTTCCTCCTCTCTTTCTAAAGTTTGAGTAAGCAAAATTTTAGTGAAGCTATTTCTATATGTTACTGTCATTATTGTTGTTATATTACATGTTTAAGAAATTTCAATTAAATGTTTTATAGCTAATTCCCATCTATATGACAGATAATTCGTCCATAAGACCAAATCAGTTTTAATGTGTTTAATTTTACTGTTGGACACAGGCAAGGGATTTACAGTCCACATGTGGGGTGCTGATCCGGAAAGTCAGGTAGCTGGTGTCATGTCCCATAGCTATCTCTCCTTGACATATTGCCCTCGCTACATGTTGGGACATATTTATCATCCCTATCATCTTTCTTCTTTACTGTTGTTAGTGAGGATGCACTAGATGCAATTATGAAAGATGATGTGTTTACAGAAAACCTTACTTGAATTTAAAACTTAAAAAAGCGATGGCTGGCAAAGAGGTAGGATATTCACCAGCTTTGGTATTCTTTTACCACCTGTATCTCCCCAGCATTTAGCATACTGTATCTTGCTACATGTTAGAAGATTATACTAATTAACAAACAAGTGCACACAGCCAAAGGGATGAACTGAATGTTCATTTGCCTTTCTGAAGGCTTTAGATAACAATCTTCTGAAGCCACAGAGGGCTATAGCTTGGACAGTCTTTTAATAACACACAAATGATAAATGTTCTTATTTAGGAATTATTTTTAACTGAGCCACATAAGAAGAATCATTTTAAATTCAATACTTCCCTTTTTCAAAACCACAAGAAATTTTGGTGCCCAGTTCTGCAGAACAGGACATTTTATGTTTTATTTTATTTCATCTTGTTTTAAGCTCGGCGGGTTAGAATTTGTTAGCTCATTGGATTGTAAAAAATATCACTGTAGAAAACCATTATTGAAGTTCTTTGTCATTGAAGCATAGATTTTGACATCCCTTAGGATTATCCAGCCTGTGATTTCATATGTAGGGCCCACTGGAGCCCTGTCTATTTGTTCTGCTGACAAGCCACCGACTTTTAAAAGAATTGAGCTATGCTTAATGCCATCTCTTCAATTCCTAAAATGAAATGAAATATTTAGAGAAGGTCTTGGTATTAGGAAGCAGCTATGGGTTGTCACTGGAAACTCCTGTGTTTCCAAGCCATGAAGTATGCAGCTTATGAGATACACAGCTTGATAGGATTCTACCTGTAGACAACCTGTAGCATTGATGACATCTCTAAAGCCTGTGGCATTGCTGCGCCAGACTGAGAAGTCCCTTGGTATCCTAGTAGAAACCTGGATGAAAATATTGACTCTTATCTGAGAATGAAAACACATGACAGGTTCCTGGAAGTTTTTGTATGAGGCAGAAATCCTGACCAGAAGCAAGAAGTGGTTCTTTTTGCATAGGAAGCCACAGGGAGCTCATTGAGTGTTGAGAATTTAATGAACTTGGTCTACAGGATAAAGTTGCATTATGAGGAGGTAGGGAAAAGCAATCTCTTCTGATGTGCTCCATTCTGTCACCTGGAAAGAATGATGACATGTTTTACAGTGAAGGCTTTAGTCAATTAGACCTTCAAAAGGTATTTGTGCAGCTGACATGGAAACAAAGAATCCATGTAACAAAAACAACAATGAATTTCCTTTCTACTCATTTTAACACTATAATGGCCAGTCTGGGTTGGCAATACTATCAACTCTATTCAAAATTTGTTTTGTAATTCCTTTCCAGTTTTTAACTCTGGATCATAGACTCCAGAAGACAAATACTTATAAGGCCACTGTTTCGTTTCTAAACCATTCTTTAATCTCCAAGTTTATTATGCCATAAAATCCTATAAGGAGTAATAATACTGAAATTGAGATTACTCAGTAGACAACACCTGAATTCTCAGAATAAAATAAGTCATGTTAATTGTAGAGTATTTTAATGATATTAAATGTCAATCATTAGAGAGACCACTACAAATTCAATTCACTTTTGGGGACTTGGTATATACATGTTTCATAATTCATCTTGTTGTTTTATGTGTGTGTGTGTGTGTGTGTGTCTTACTGAAGGTATGTGCATACTATGGTATGCATGTGGAGATCAGAAGATAGCTTTCTGATATCGATATAAGATTAAATCTTATAATTCTATTGCCTTATTATTTAGCTATAGTAACCTGGTCCACATTATAACTTAAACATTCATTTTGTCTCATCCTTCCTTCTTTCATGCTTCTTATCGATAGGTTGATCTTCCACCTTACACTCAGGAGTCAAGCTTGGGTCATCAGGCTTGCAGAGCAAACTTTTATATTTCAAATCATCAGTCCAGCCTGGTATATATCCTCTGATCTAAAGCTATCAGAGTACAAAGACAAAGTAGGCATATTTACAGTAACCATAAACATTATTGCAAGTGGCAGATGATTGGGAAGATTTGGAAGACAAACAAGTCAAGAACTTCCATTTTCTACTAGAGCTAGATATTGTTCCTTTAAGGTTGGGTGAAGGAGATACACTGTGCTATTCATTAGAAGATAATCATCTTTGTGAAAATTGGGAAACAACATACTTATTGTTCTAAGCCCAAAAGAATATACGAAGAATTGGTGATAATATTGGGCTGTTGGTAAGGAATTAGTTGCATTTTGTGATTAGCTATAGGGAGGTGGAACAGGAAAGAAGGAGGAGGATAAGAAGCATGAAAGAAGGAAGGATGAGACAAAATGAATGTTTAAGTTATAATGTGGATCAGGTTACTATAGCTAAATAATAAGGCAATAGAATTATAAGATTTAATTTTCCAAGCCTGACAAATTATTAAAATATTTGATCACGGAAATAATTGAATGGATAAGATATAATTTTACAAGCATAAAAGAAGCAGATTTGAGGAAAATAGGAAACAATCTATAAAAATACAAATGGTAACTACAGCTGGGAGAAAGATACTGAGGATGATTTGAACAAGCTACCCTTTGGAATGCGGGCAGCAGTGAGGTATAAATTATATTTCCAAGCAAGCAATTGCTCATCAAATACAGGAAGAGCAAATGCTAATAGTTTTCATTTGAAAACTAATTTACATTCAATGATCTCATATGCATGTATGTCTACCATGCCCAATGAAATCTTGAGTAGTGGGTTGACTCAGCTGAAATTCTTCCTTTCTGTAGATCAGATGCCAGTAAATATTGTAAATGTGATATCCTTCTGCATACTATAAGATGATGTTACCTGTCACGTGAAATCATGGAAATGAGTCAGAGACGTAACCAATCATAAAAAGAGTATTATTAAGTGGTGGGTGTCCTCATGTAAGTGTCAAAATTCCTAATGGTGTTGGGTGATGCCATAAGGTAACATTTTCCTTCACCAGAGGATCACATAAATGCAGCAGATACACACCATTACCAACAAGTCAAATTAAACCAAATGTCAATGGGGTGTCCTTCTTGTGATAGACAAGCCATTGTGCAATAGACAGCAGGAACCTAACACAGAGGTGCAGTCACTAGTTTTCCCAAAACATCTGGTGAACACTGCTCTTCAATGTGTCAAACACCTTTTCTGGCTGAGAGAACACCATCAATTTACTAATCAATCCTTATTTACTTATTTCCTTCAAGAGTTTGGAGACTGGTTCTTGTCTTTTCTCGTCAATAAAGATTTTTTTCTGACCTGTTTATCTATGGATTGAATATCCATCACATTCAAATTCAGCTACTGAAGTCCTGAATCCCAGTATGAGTAGATTGATCTGGAGATTTTTATAAAGGCAATAAGAGACAAAAGAGGAGTATTTCCAATCTAATGGGTTGATGTCTTTAAGGGAAGTTTAAAAAGTAGCCTGTTTTCCTTTTAAGCTTAGGCATCATTAAGGGACCGTGTCAGCATATGGAAAATGTAGTCATCTGAAAGCCAGACCTAAATTCACCAGACCCAGTCACTATGGCTCATGATTATGGGATTCTAGACTCTGAAATTACCAGAGTCTGAAAGGAATAAGAAGGAAGAGTAAGTAGCAGAGGGAGAAGAACATGGGAAAAAAAGATCAAGGAACAAAGTCCTGTTTTCTAAGTTACCTAGTCTATACTATTTTGTCATGTTGGCCCTAGCAGCCTATGTCATAAGTTATTGAATTCATCTCCTGAATAAAAAGCAAATAAACAGGAAAATGTGAATGTTATCTGTCTCATAAGGTAGATATCCTGATCACTGCTAAAATGCTATCCTGCTGTTTCTCAGGGACTCTGTTCATTTTTGTCCCTCTGAAGTACTCCTATCCAGCATTATTGAAGAAATAATCAGTTTTACACTACTGCTAACTTTAAATCTATCTCCTTGAGATGTGGAGATGGCTCAATGGGTAAAAACTTTCTTTTAAAACATGAGGTCTCGAGTCTGAATCTCCAGAACCCATGTAACCAATGCTAGGCATAGCAGTGCATATATGTCTTCCCAATGCTGTAATAGTGAGATTAAAGGTAGAAATGAGAGAATCTTTAAAACTCAGGGACTAGCTTGCCTACTGTATGTTGCACTGAACAATGAAGACATGCTAGCTCAAATAAGGTAGACGAGAAAGTCAAACTCCTAATGTTACACTCTGGTATCCAAGTGTGCACTGTATGATGCACTCTGTCTATGAACTCCCTAAGCTATTTAGAAACATACAACCTGCATAAAACTTAAAGGTTTAAGGTTGTGTAAATACTTGTAAATCATCTCTATTACATTGCTCTAGATATAAAACTTAAAATCACAGTGTTTTTAATCAGTATCTAGTTGTAAATCTTCCTGACCACCTCTGTGTACTTTTTTAAATTTTTCATCCTTATAGTCACTGGTGATATAAAACAAATACATAAGCAGAACCCCCATGACTTGTGCTCAAATGAATGTTGTGTCTGATAGGCACATAGTGGCTCTGCCTATGTGTCTCGTTCCCTTTCTGCCTATGAATCTGATAGAAAATAGGAAACAGAGAAGAAAAATACTGGAGATAAAACAACAAAATATACCATGCTTATTTTCCTACCAATTTGTGATTTACAAATATCTTCAGAAGTGGCTGAGCAATTTGAGCCTCACTACTGAGTCTGCCCCCAAAGGGAAATAACTTTAATATGAAAATTGTCACATAGAGAGAATCAAAGATGACACTGTACACAGATAGGTCCTCTGCTTCACATTGACCTCAGCCCTCCACCCTTTTTTTGTTTTTGTTTGTTTGTTTGTTTGTTTGTTTTTACAAAGTATTTATATCTCAGTGGTGGTTTGTCTGTTCCATGGGCTGGTTTTGGATGACTACACTCTATGACAACCTTGCTTCATCTGATTCGTTTAGTATATTATGTTTCATTCCAATTAGACAATTTATGTGAGTTTGGAAAGTTTTTTGAGAACAATTATGAGGACTAATAAATGGAATTATATAACTATACACACATATAAATATTACATAAAATATATGTGATGCACATGTATATATTACATACAAATACATGTGTATGTATATTTTTGTTTTTATTTTGAATTCATATTAGCAAAGATATTTGTATTTGATTCAGCATTTAAAGAAACAAGGTAGTAGGTATTATGAATATGTGTGTCTCATGTGCATGTACATGTATGTAGATATATAGTTCCATTAAATATTTCTCATAATTGTTCTTTGAAATAACAAAAAAGACTGAATAACATTAAGCATTATATAGATTAAAAGTAATTAATTTATAATGATTGCAAGAATCGGACACAAGCAGAGACTTACTATCAGGAGTTTCACCTGAAACTCAACCCATCAGGATTTCTAAAGATAAAGTAAAATATGAATATTAGCAGTAAATAATAAATATATACATTAATATTATTGACACTATTTTTTCACTGGATCTGAAAACTGATACTGGTTTGTCACACTGAATCATATATTTATTTAATGATTGATATCTGCTCATTCTATAGCCTCTAGGAAGTTTTGAAAACTTGATGTGAGGACAAGATATTATTAATTCTGAGATTTATACCTCTGAAACTAAAAATGATGTTTTTTTATTCTTTCAGCCACTGGCCATAATCCTAAAGGTTGAGCATTCCAAATGATGAAGGAGACAGTTTTCATTAGATGCACTGACTGTGAATGTTGCGTTAATCCAGTTTGTCTTCACTAAGGTCCACATGATGGATGCGATGGATGTCATGTTTTAACTACAACTATAAGCAGAGGGGATCAGTTCAGGGAACACATAAGTGTCCACGCAGACATGGATTTCCATGTAAGTTTTGTGAGGAAATAAGTTTGAAGGGAGTCACTAAAAAGAAAAATGATGTGGGGGTTGTGGATTTAGCTCAGTGGTAGAGTGTGGTAGAGTATTTGCCTAGCAAGCCCAAGGCTCTGGGTTCAGTCCCCAGCTCTGGAGAGAGAGAGAGAGAGAGAGAGAGAGAGAGTGGGAGGGAGGGAGGGAGGGAGGGAGGGAGGGAGGGAGGGAGGGAGAGAGAGAGAGAGAGAGAATAAAGAAAAATAATGTGGCATTTATGGACATTACATGTCCTGTCTCATTTATTTAATAAGATAATCATTCAAATATTGCTATAAATTGTTCTTGTGAATATTTTTAAATGAGTTAAATACCTAAATAAATAGGCTTTGAGTTAAGCAAATTGGCTTTCTTTTTTAAAATTAGATATTTTATTTATTTACATGTCAGATATTATCCCCGTTCCCCATTCTCCGCCCCTAAACCCCTATGCTCTACCCCTTCTTCCTGCTTCTATGAGGGTGTGCCCCCACCCACTCACCTACTCCCACCTCCCCACCCTCAAATTCCCCCACACTGGGGCATCCAGCCTCATAGGACTAAAGATCTCTTCTCCCGTCTATACCTGACAAGCCATCCTCCCCTACATATACAGCTGGAGTCATGGGTCCCTCCCTATGTGCTCCCAGGCTGGTGGTTTAGACTCTGGGAGCTCTGGTTGGTTGGTATTGTTGCTCTCCCCATGGGGGTCTCAAACCCCTTCAGCTCCTTCGGTCTTCTCTCTAATTCCTCCACTGAGAACAGTTCAATGGTTGGCTGTGAGCATCCACCTCTGCATATGTCAGGCTCTGGCAGAGCCTCTAAGGAGACAGCTATATCTGGCTCCTGTCAGCATGTACTTCCTGGCATCTACAACAGTATCTTCCTTTGGTGGCTGCACATGGGATGGAACCCAGTTGGGGCATTCTCTGAACATCCCCTCCTTCAGTTTCTGTTCCACACTTTGTCTCCATATTTGCTCCCATGTATATTTTGTTGCTCCTTTTAAGAAGAACAAAAGCACCCACACGTTGGTCTTCCTTCTTCATGAGCTTCGTGTGGTCTGTGAGTTGTATCTTGGGTATTCCGAGCTTCTGGGCTAATATCCACTTATCATTGAGTGCATACAATGTGTGTTCTTTTGTGATTGGGTTACCTCACTCAGTACGATATTTTCTACTTCCATCCATTTGCCTAAGAATTTCATGAATTCATTGTTTTTAATAGCTGACTAATACCCAAATGTCCTTCAACAGAGGAATGGATACAGAAAATGTGGTACATTTACACAATGGAGTATTATTCAGCAAATTGACTTTCTTAAGGTGAGACTCATTCAATGAGTTGAGTTTTTAGGGAAAAAGACTTAACCTCATAAATGAAATCGTTCTGTACCAGATATCCTTCTCTGCATCAATACTTCTTTATTTTTGCTCCTAGACTCATAATCGGACTCAAAGTATGCTATTTTGTAGGGTGTCTAAAGTATAGCAAATGCAGAACTATGTACACTCCAAAATAGCTACATGTACAAAGTTTATAACGTATACAACCAGGAATCTGTAAAATGTGTATGGGATAATGATGGAAATAAAGGTTGGAGGATACTGACTTTACTGATACAGGTCTATACTTGTGCTCAAGGATTGCATGGGTCTGACCATACTTCCACTTTCTCAAAATAGCAAACTTTACTGAATTATACAGTAGACAACTTAAGACTCCAATTCACTGCCAGCTATAAGACAGCAACTTTCAAAGATTAGGGACATTTTCTCAGTAGGACATACATGATCAAAATTAGCATCCCATATACGATGAAGCCTCTCTCATAGACATGGGAAACTGTACTACTATTTCACAATAGATCTGAGGAAGGATCTTGAACATCAAGCGACTCTAAGATATTTGTGAATATTTCTAGGTCTGGTCATTATGGTCAGTGGAAAACTGTCAGAAACAGCTTAACTCAGATAGAGTTCCTCATGTCCTTCATACCTGAATAATTACTGTTTGAGTCACAACTATAAAGGATCAGAGTCAGCTAAAGGGACAATAAAAGGAAAGTATGGCAAAGCAGGTATTTTGGAAAAACACACACAAACCTTACCTTAGCTTCTGCTTGAACCGTAGGACCTACCATAGAAAAGAAAACTAGAGGGCACAAGTGTTTCTTCCATATTTTAATGAATTTGTTTCTTTCTATATAAACTCTTTCATTTTTATCTTAGAACTTTATCTTATAATTTTCAATAGATTTGCATAATATTATTTAAATATCATTATTAATACTATTTACTAATGGATATTTTTATATTAATGTTACTTTAGGCAAAATAGTTGACATATATAATCATCTGTTATATGTTATATGTTATCTGTTATATGATATATATATATATATATATATCAAATAACAGATAACATATAACATAT
>NW_021604657.1:1543929-1579067 GCF_004785775.1 Grammomys surdaster
ATATATATATATATATATATATATATATATATATATATATGTTTCTAATAGCTTATGCTTATTTGATGGCCTGAGGTTTTGTGGGGGTTGTAGAATTCATATAATTCCATCTAGCAGCAGTGGCCAGACCTAAAATCAACTTCAGAGCAAACTCTATAGAGGATAGAAAATTGAGTACACGAAATAAACCAATTTTAAAGATCATGCGCATTCAGTGAATGGAGCATGTCTGAATTACTCTTGTACGTACCAACTCCATAGGGCTTTACTTCTTTTACTTTTCCAAGAAATACAGTGGTATAGTTTTAGAGAATCCCTCCAAGGTTTTTGAGGACAAAGGAAATTCAATAGAGATCAATAGATACAAGTTAGATGTTTAAATAATTGGACACGTGCTGTCAGAAAAGAATAGGTAGAACTCTTAAGACGCATTCTTGGAATGGCCCATGAAGTTTAAAGCAGAGGCTCAGCTGGGAGTTGCTTTATTTTCTTGGAGCAGCTAGCCATTTGTTCTGACACATAATGCAGCGAATCAATTCAGTAGGTGTTTGTGTTAGAGAGCAGACACTCAAAATACTCCTGGAGACACAGAAGCTATGAATCACAATGAAGTCTAAAGTGCTGGTGAGTTTTTTTTGACTTAGGGAAAAAATAGAACAAATCATTTTACCCATTGACATCAGTCCATATTTTGTCAGACACGGCAATTCTTACTGCACCCACTGGATAGATAAGTTTGTATCTTTCCTTTAAACTCTTTCTAATGTGGGTTAGAATGCTTTTCCAAAAGTAGAACATTTTTTTTTCCTTTTTTTTTTTTTATTAATTTCTTTTTTTTTTGAACATGAAATGCTTTTTTATAGCATGTTTTACAAGGGGAGGGGGTAAGAGGGTCCAGGTGGTGGAAAAGTACAAAATCTTCTTGGCCTGTGCCTTGAAACATGTCATGGTCTATATGGTACACTGCCTTGAATTATGATCTACCTGCAGTTCTTCAGAAGATATGGTACACTGCTTGAGTTATGGTCTCCCTGCTATTCTTAAGAAGACATGGTACTCTGCTTTGAGTCTATATGCAGTTGCTAAGCAGGATCTTGCAGTTGCCAAGCTTCAGAGGACATTGTGCAGGTGGGGAAAGGTAGGGGGTAATGGTAAGGGCGAGGGTCCTGGCTTCTGGCATCTCCCCCTTCTCTGTTTAGTTAGAGAAGGCGTCTTATGTTCAATCCCAACTATGTGAGTTTTGAATTTGGATGTCTAATTATGGGGGGTCTTAGACAAGTTCACAACCCCAAAACACTGATGTGAGACGAGTCACATCGATGGTCGAAGGCTTTAGGCTGTCGACGATGGGCAACGTCAAGGGACTCTGATGTGGGTGAAAGGAGGGTGAGGGCCCTGTCTTAGGCCATGTAGGCTGCACCCACTCCCAGCACCACGCACTCCTTTTCGGCTGCATTAGGTGGGCCCCTGGGAAGTGGACCTACAATAATCCCGTCATTGGGCTAACTCACAGCCATCCTAGTCTCTTGTCAATGTTCAAGTTACCAACCATTTGTCAGTTTGGGGTGTAATATTGTCATAAAGGAAGGCTCCCCAATGTTAGCGGCCATATCAAGGGTGGCCTTGGTTTAGGAAAAAGCCAATTTTTGTTGTGGTGATCAAGAGGCCAAGCTCTCTAGCGAGAGAAATGAGGGCAAAGCCAGGCATACCAGGAACCCTTCTGGAGGGCATGGAAGTCTAGGGGTAGACCGTAGGGGGAGGCAGGGGAGCTGACAGCTGTGTCAGTCTCCTGCGGAGTCACTTCTGGATTCTCTGCAATTTTCAGCTGATGGTAATGAACTTCAACTGCCTTCTTGATGGCAGCATCAACCTGGTTCCGTGGACGACAGGTCACGGGCGATGATCTCTGTCTTGCTCAATCTTGATGTCGTGCGCACATCCTCTCAATGAGGGTCCGTCCGGATGGGTCCGTGCCTTGAGCCCCACGTCTGGGTGCCACTTGACCCGACCGGTGGGTCCTGGTTATTCGTGGGGGCGAGGAGGACTGCAACCTGCTATTCTTCAGAAGATATGGTACACTGCTTGAGTTATGGTCTCCCTGCTATTCTTCAGATGATATGGTACATTGCTTTGAGTCTATCTGCAGTTGCCAAGCAGGATCTTGCAGTTGCCCAGCTTCAGGGGATCTTGTGCAGGTGGGAAAAGGTAGGGGGTGAGGGTAAGGGCGACATTTTATGTCATCAATTTGAAGGCTCAGATGTAAGGAAACATATTTCATTGATGTTTTCACATATGTGTTGGATAAGAAACAATTCAATCCCAACTATGTGAGTTTTGAATTTGGATGTCTAATTATGGGGGGGTCTTAGACAAGTTCACAACCCCAAAACACTGATGTGAGACAAGTCACATCGATGGTCGAAGGCTTTAGGCTGTCGACGATGGGCAACGTCAAGGGACTCTGATGTGGGTGAAAGGAGGGTGAGAGCCCTGTCTTAGGCCATGTAGGCTGCACCCACTCCCAGCACCACGCACTCCTTTTCGGCTGCATTGGGTGGGCCCCTGGGAAGTGGACCTACAATAATCCCGTCATTGGGCTAACTCACAGCCATCCTAGTCTCTTGTAAATGTTCAAGTTACCAACCATTTGTCAGTTTGGGGTGTAATATTGTCATAAAGGAAGGCTCCCCAATGTTAGCGGCCATATCAAGGGTGGCCTTGGTTTAGGAAAAAGCCAATTTTTGAGTTGGGATTGAACATAAGATGCCTTCTCTAACTAAACAGAGAAGGGGGAGATGCCAGAAGCCAGGACCCTCGCCCTTACCCTTACCCCCTACCTTTCCCCACCTGCACAATGTCCTCTGAAGCTTGGCAGCTGCAAGATCCTGCTTAGCAACTGCAGATAGACTCAAAGCAGAGTACCATGTCTTCTCAAGAATAGCAGGGAGACCATAACTCAAGCAGTGTACCATATCTTCTGAAGAACTGCAGGTAGATCATAATTCAAGGCAGTGTACCATATAGACCATGACATGTTTCAAGGCACAGGCCAAGAAGATTTTGTACTTTTCCACCACCTGGACCCTCTTACCCCCTCCCCTTGTAAAACATGCTATAAAAAAGCATTTCATGCTCAAAAAAAAAAAAAAGAAATTAAAAAAAAATGAAAAAAAAAGAAAATAAAAAAAAAAAGAAATGTAAGTTTCCATTGAGAGAATATTCCATATGAGATACAAAGACATTTTTTTTATAAATTTAAATTCAAATTGGCTAAGTTCATAATTCAAAAGAGTAAATTTAAGGCGTTACTGTATGATTGTTGCTCTGATAGCTATTATGAAAATATAGTGTTAATATATTACTAGATTATCTGTGTTAATCTACTTGTTGCTCTGATAGCTATTATGAAAATATAGTGTTAATATATTACTAAAAAAAAAAAAAGAAACAATTCAAAACATTACAAACTGCTTGAGCCAAAATGTGAACATATATGTATATATATATATGCACATGTATGTATAATTTTGTGTATGTTGACAAAACTGCCTAGTTATATATTCAACTGTGGGTAGAAATTTGACTTGATATGATTAAATTTTTGAAATATTAAAAATTAAGTTCACACATATGAATAGAATCTACTTTTGTGGGGCTGATGAAGAGAAGAGATGTTTAAATACCACAGTTAAAAATAACAGTCTCAGAAGATGAGGCATGATCTCTAGAAAGGTAGACTGTAGTTTTAAGTATTATATGTGTGTGTGTGTTTGTGTGTGTGTGTCTGATTGTGTGTGTGTGTGTGTGTGTGTGTATGTTTGTGTGTGTGTATTTGTAGAGGAAATTTATTACATTAGTTTCCATATTCTAACTGATTCTTCAATAAAATTGGTGTGCAACTCTAAAGTGAAATAGACAAGTGTTTGTCCCATTCAGGAACCTAGAAACCTTAAAAGAGGAATAAGATATAGTCTTAGTTTTCTAGTTATATCACAGAATATTGTGGTTTAAAACATAAAATTTAAAAACTGTTACTAGTATAAAAATAGTCAAATTTACCATTTACAGACCCTTATTTTGCTTCAGACTTAATGGAATATTTGTTATGTTTGTATATATATGCACATGTATGTATAATTTTTTGTATGTTGACAAAACTGCCTAGTTATATATTCAACTGTAGGCAAAAAATTGACTTGATATGATTAATTGTTTTGAAATGTTAAAAATTAAGTTCACACACATGAACACTATAGAGTTATAAGTTCACACACGCTATGAACACTGTAGAGTTTTGAGTGGGCCACACACTGAATTTGACATGTCTGAAATAAGCTAATTTTGTTTGCTATATATTGCTATATATTGGGTTCCCTCTTCTGGCTCAGATCTGAAATCCAATCAGAGACCAATTGCTTATTCCTATTGTGGTAGTTATACCATTCTACCTCTAAATGCACGTATCTTGACAGATTTGTATTTAAGTTAATTTGTTTCATAGCTGGTATACTGACTAGTTTTATGTCAACTTGACACAATCTAGAGTCATCTGAGAGAAAAAAGTCCAATTCAGAAAATGCCTCCATAATAGCAGGCTGTAGGCATGTAAGACTATAGGATATTTTCTTAATTAGTAAAATTTATTCAGAAGTGCCCAGCCCATTGTGAATGAGGATATCCCTGGGCTGATAGTCCTGGATGCTTTAGAAAAGCAGCCTGAGAAGGCTATGGACAGCAAACCAGTAAGCAGCACTCCAAACCTGAGCACTATGGCTCAGGTTCCTGTCTGACTTTTACTTCTTCCTTTGCTTCACTCAATGGACTGTGTTCCAAAGTACTAAATCACTCCCAAAGGCTTCAGGATATCCTAAAAGTCTTTTTTATCATTGAGGAAATCATTGATTTTGAACTATTGACAGGATTTTACAAAGAACTACCGAAATCTTCAAACAAATGTATAACTCAGTTTAAGACTTTAAGTTCAGTAGTCAGATTAAATAGAATATTTAAACAGAAAGTACAAAAGTAAATATATATATATATATATATATATATATATATATATATATATATATATCTTCAGAAACCAAGACAAGCTTAGTGAGTCCATTCAGAAACTGAATGGTATGCTACTGATAGAGATCAACTTTTTGTAGCCAGTGATCAAAAAATTGAGTTTAATATGAATGTTGTAGAAAAGATTGATGTATTTCTGACAGACACACTGATTTTTCTTTCTACTTAAATGTATCCACTGTGACCACATTTCTTTAGAATACATGTAGAGTTGAAAGAGTAGACATCTGTACTAGCCCCATGATCCTAGCTCTCTTGTAGCTTTTACCAAAATCAAGCCAATCATTTGAAAGAAAGAATGTCTCTCTACAATGTAATTTTTCCCAACTTAACTTATGAGATCAAAACTCTCAAATTCTTTTAAATTGGTAGATATCTAAAGAGTCCAAAGAATATCATACATAAAATAGACGATATGTATTAAAGCACTCATGGATTTCCCAGTTTATATGTTTCCAAAGGCCTTTAAATCACATACTGTATTGATTACTTTTATTTTCTATTAAGGAGTTGTTTAGGGGATGAAAAGATGACTCAACACTTAGCTGTACTTGCTTCAAGGGGGAACTGAATTACACTTACAGCATCCATAATGATCTCCTCATAACCTCCTCTAGCTCCTGAGATCTGACTCCTTTTTCTGGACCCCACAGTCACCCAAATATCCATGGCATATACCCAGATAGAAAGAGCCTGCATGCTCACCCTAGAGAAACAAAAATTTCAAAGAAGGAATGCTCATGAAGACAGAATTTTAAATCATGATGATATCTAAATTTTCTTTAGATATTTGGTAGTTTTTAATGTTGTATTTAATATATAATTTTCTGGACTAAGATTTAAGCGTTTCTATTATTTATTTTTATAAATTCATAGCCTTAGTTTTTAAATGTCTATCTGTTGACATCCAGTTGATATAATTATTAGACACTTGACTGGTTATACTCATGGAACATGAAGCTGAAGGATAGTTTTTTAAATTTAGATTTAGACTTGATTTTAAAATATTTGCTAAAAAGACTACCTTTTCCCCAAACTGGATTCCTACAAACTGGATTCCTACAATCATGAGAGAAATTCAACTGTAGTATTTTGATTTAAAACTATTGTTCTTAAATCCTTATCTTTGTAGACTTTGTAAACATTTTTTTGTTCTATGTTACATCATTAACATGAGGTAGTACCATTCGCATATATGCTTTAATTTGTATAGAAATATGCCTTTAGTTGAGGATAATACATTTTTAATTAAGGGAATAGATTATTCTTATTCTTGTTATTTTCCAAAAAAAATTTCCATTGATGTGTAAATGTATTTTAGAATTATTATTTCTAGGTCCCAAAGAAAGCCTATTATAAAAAGAATCAACATTAATAAAGTGATGAGTTTTATGTTTAAAATCACTATATAACTTGACTTATTAATGATTAATTTTATATTATTTAAAACTAATCATTTATGTCATAAATTATTTAAACTCAATTTCAGGGATGTAGTACAGTACTTTTTCCTCTAGAGTGGTCTCAAGCCATCTACACTGGTTATGTGCTAGAGACAGAAAATGTAACACATATAAACAGAACAACATATTTACATCCTGGTGTATATTGGATAATATTTTTATTAGACAATAGGGAGCAATAGCCTTCAATAAGCAACTTCAGTTCATGTCTATGTTGGAAGAGATCACTAAACAAACACTTCAGTGATATGAGATTATTTGAGGTTTTAAAAATATTTATGATTATTATATGCTTTTTAGAACTATATTATTACCCCAGGAGTACTATTACAAAATGTAAACACAGATTTGGTATTTTTCCAACCAGAAGGATTTTTCTCATTGTACTGGAGGCTAGAATACCAAGGTCAAGGATCCAGTCGGTTTCTGTGAGTTCTGACTTCTTAGCCAATTTCCCTTTTCATTTTACAAGTGCATCCTAGTGTCATTCTGTCCTTTAAATGTCCCAGCACTGTTCTAGCATGGCCTTCATTTTTTAGAACATCTTTGACTTTATTATAGTCTTAAGGGCTTTCTTTCCAAATATACTTACATTAAGGATTAAGGGTCTAACTATAAGTTTTGAGAAGACAGTTCCATCTACAAGGAAGCATTCATTTCAAACACATTTACTCTGACTAGAAGTATTTGTTTGGGTAGCTTAAAACAGTAAATAAAAATAAACCCATTTCATCGTTTTTTTCTCAGTGGGCTTACATTTTTAAAAGTTGTTTATTGTGTAGGTGGTGATAGTGTTTGTCTACATGCCATGTGCACCTGTGGATATAACAGAACAAATTTGTAGATGGTTCCTTCCTTCCTTTAATCTTTATGTAGGTTGCAAACAACATTAGCCAGAGTTGGCATTAAGTATCTTTGCTGCAGAATCATCTTATTGGCCTTCAGTGTGAATTGTGGTGTGTGTATGTGTGTGTGTGTGTGTGTGTATGTGTGTGTGTGTATGTGTGTGTGTGTTTGTGTGTTTCATTAATCAAATATAAGAGAAATAAGCAGTTAAAGTATATAATGTGTGTGGCAATAAAGTTCCAGAGAAGGAAACTAAGCAGTTATCCAATGCCCAATGAAGAATAATCTTGTAATAACACTCAAAAGGGTTTTCACCTGTATCATAAATAATTCTGTTGCATCCATTAAGTAAATAGTTTATGCTTGTGCCCACTGGTGTGTGGAAACACTTGTGTCCCTGTGCATGGCTGTGTTTGAGATAAAATGGAGAATACATAGAGAAAATAAAAAGAGGAAACCCTCCTCGGATGAAGAATCTCTATCAGGTAGAAATACAAATGGTGCCTCAGCACTGAAATTACTCCAAATGAACAATTTTACCCAACTAATTTCAAAACTAGTTCCAACAACAAAAGCAATCACAACGTAAACTCATCTTCAAAATTTGCCATTCATAAAGCTTTTCCTTTGTCTTGTGATTTGTCTTTTTGGGGGAAGAGTTTAACATTGATCCAGGTTTATGATACCCTAGGATAGCTTTATAATCAGAGTAGTTCTGCCAGGCTTCCTAATCCAAGAATCTTAATACACTCTAAATATTGTAGTAAAGATCTTGTACTTCAAGATCACAATCTTCACCATAGGTATCACTATGCTGATGAAATCATCAAACATAACTTAATATTAGATTATGTGGAGGAATTAGTGTTTACTTGTAGAAAGTAGACTTTATAAGGTCCCCAAAACATTTTAACATGTGCACCTGAGTTTTAGTGGATATATGTGAGGTCAGAGACCATACTTGGGTGTCAGTAATTCTTCTGGTTTGTCCACTTTTTTCCCCAGGGAGACAAGGTCAAAAATTGGTCTGATGCTCACCAAATAGTTTGGCTGTTTTATAGTCTAAAGGCCTTGATTAGATTTGTTATCTGTGCCATTTAAAAAGAATTAAAAAGCAGAAAATAAATCTCAAATGCAACAGGTAACAGCACAGAAATATCAAAAACCAGTAACAGGAGCAGACAGAATAACACATGATAAAGGCCATTCTTAAGGATGAAGAAATACACACATACAGAATTTACATGGAGACAAATAGCCTTCGCAATGCAGAGGGGGACCTTAGACGCAGAGAAATCCTGGAAAAATCTCTTCTTGATAACTGGAATATTTTTAAACCTCTGAAGGGTTTTCATCCCCTAATTTAGAGTTGCTCTGTTTGACAAAAGATAGTATAGTTGATTGGTCCACAACTGTTGTGCGACATGTCCTGATCTGGCTTCAAAACTTTTGAGCCAGTTCATCAATAGGCTGCTGGCAGGAAGGCCTTTGTTTGAAGCTATCAGGTATTTCCCTCTGATCAACAGGGTGAGAATGAAGTTATATCACCTTAATACTCCATTACCTTTATTACCTAGTCATGGTCCAATTTCGTCTCTGTCTGCCTTTCAGAGAGTTTGTCTAACTCCTAGTCTCTCATTCCTAACTCCTAGTCCCCTGTCCGGCCAGTGATCCCCAGAGATTCACATATATCTGTTATTATAAGAATAAACCACTGGGATCAAGTCCTCATATTTATAAGACAAGTACTTCACTGAATAATTTATATGTCTAACCCTGAAACTTTTATTTTATTTACCATTTTTAGTCCTTTTATTTTCTCACAGCAAATATGCATATCAGAGATAATTTTGTATTATCAAAACATATCTTATTTCAATATTATTTATTAATCTAAAATAAACTACTTTATAAAATTGCAAGAACAAGTTGTACTTACAAAAATATTAACTTATAAAAAGTAACAATTGGCTATACAAGTTTACAGTAGTATTATAAAATTACAATAGCACCCAGGAAGGTATTAAAACATATCTATTATAGGTAAATGACTCATAGCTGACTATGATCACTGATAGCATAAAATACATATGAAAGTTTAAAAAAATAAACAATTATGCATAATTTATGTAATTGACAAAATTTGTAGCCTATGAATAATCAATTAACCATTGCATTGTATGGCTAATGGGAGGATTTTATTGTAGATATGAGAGGGAGGACAGCCAGAGACATCAGGAAGAGCTCAGAACAGAGAGAGAAAGAGATATACTGAACATGATAGCAGAGTAGACCTGGCCATAAGAGAAACAGGAGTGAGAGTGAGAGTGAGAAAGACAGAGACAGATAGAGACAGCGACAGAGATGAGAGAAGCAGAGATTGTGTGAGAGAGAGAGACATAGAGAGACATAATGAAAGAGACATATATAGAGAGAGGGGAGAGGAGAAAAAGATGGAGAACACGCAAGAGGGGGCATAGTCAAAAGAGCAGGGTTATTAGGAGACTGAGTAGATGATGGCAAGGAAGCCCATGAGTGAGGAGGTTGGTAGAGGAGCAGGTGAGAAGAGCTAGGAGGCCTGAATGGACTCTAAAATGTATAACAGGTACTCATGATATTGAGGGGTGCACTTTGATATGCTAATAGACACTGCAGGCAACCTTTCTTCCCTTCTACCAGTGATAAGGGAAATGGCTCCTTTGAGTAGAGGGTAAGAGCGTCACAAGTTCTTGGGTAATCTTGGCTTCTTTCTACTTGCTTCAATTTGGGAAAATAGAGTTTCCTTTGGAGCTGACAGTTAAGAATCATGGTTTGTCATTCTCATCACAATGAGAAATGTGTTGTTATGAGTTTTCAATCTGGCAACACTCCATAGGTGTAAAGGAAAAGAAAATATAAGTCAAAGCTCAAGGTCTTTCCAAGTAGAGCAAACCAGAAAACAATGAACATGCAAACAGAAAAAAAAAAAAACTTTAATGGGCACCAAGAGAGAGAGAGAGGCAGGACCCAGCTTGAGCTCCTTGCCACTAACACATAAGGTAGGGAGATTTTAAAAGCTATAGTGAGGTTCTGGTTGATGGGCGAAAAGTAAACTTTTCACATCTTCCCAACAGGCAATGACTTTATTCTTTGAAGTCAGACACCTAACAGAGTTAAGTTTCTGTTTTCCAAAACAACCTGTGAGGTAAGGGTAGTATTTTCCTTGATGATTGCATTTCAAAGGCTATGGTCCCGAGGTCCTTGAGAAAGACAGTTCTGAGTTGTAAAACTGTCCATAGGCTTTTATTAAGATTTATACATCAAAAGGCTCAAGAAAGAATTTGCACTGTGAGGTTTTTATTTTTTTTTAAATAAGTACTCTAAGCAGAGAGAGGCCCATAGACCTAGACAGAATGCATCCACGCAATTCATGTCCTAAAATGCCATTAGTATGCTAGTCTCCCTTACAAGGCTAGCTTTTTTTTGCATAGATGTTGTAAGTGAAGGAAAGTACAAAAAAGCCCAGCTAATCTCAATGGAAGAGAGTGTGAATGGAGGAGAGGTTATGAAAATGTTTGCTAGCTCAGATTGTCAAACATGGACCTCATTCCCTTCATTCACCCACTTCATGATTTTGTACAAATTAATCCTTTGAAATCCTATTTTGACTGTGGGTGGTAATGAACAGATGGCTCCATGGTAAAGAGTACTTGATGTTCTTGGAAAGACCCGAGATTCATTTTCCAGCCTCTAGATAGGAGCTTATAACTATCTGTTACTCCAGTCGCAGAGGATCTTATGTCTTCTCTTTGTGGTCTTCATGGGTACTACACGCAGGTGATGAACATATATCCATGTAGAAAATAGTCATACATAAAAAATAAAAATAAAATATCATTTGACATTCTGATTTCTAGTGGGGATGGTGATGCTAGGAATATCTCCATCATATATTATAAACAGAATTTGATAAGGATATGAGTATGAGGTAGTTCATGGTGCATTGAATACTGAATGAGTTTAATAGACTATATTAGGATTTTTCTTCCTGTGGTAAATGTCTTAGTGCCATGGTTCTCAATGTTGTGACCCTTTAATAAAGTTCCTCATGTTGTGGTGACCCACTAACATAAAATTACTTTTGTTGCTATTTCACAGTTTTGTACCTGTTATGAATTGTAATATAAATATTTGATATACAGGATATATGATATATGACTCCTGTGACGTCTTTGTAGAGAGCATTTAAACAAGAAATAAGATTTGGACTGAGCTGGATTTCACAGATGTGAGCAGCCAGCTCATTTCAGCTCTGTGTAGCAGAGAAGAACTAAGGAAAAACCTATGATGTAATCCTTCAGTGTAATTGGCTACAGAGTGACTGCCCCCTTGTAGCAAATAAAGTAGAGGCTCAGAGCTGGCAGGTAGAGGGTCTTGATGCTACAACAGTGAGGAGAGTCTTGCCATCTTGCTCTCTGACCAGAGGACAACTGAATGTGCTTCCTCACAGGTAAAAGCTTCTGTGACAGACAGATTTCCAGCCTTGCCTATGAGCCTCTCAGCTGCGTGCTTCTGAGTCAGATATTGCATGCATGTGTTACGAACTGATGCTTGTCATTGTAATGAATAAACCTTGAGATCAAACGGTTTCTGGACTCTGTATCTCCTTCCTGGTGTTAAGCTGGACATAACTCTTGACAGTTGTTCAACCCCCAAAGAATCATAACATACAGGTTGAGAAACCTTAGAGAAATAGTTTAAGAAGAGCTTGTTTGGTATATGGTTTCAGATATTTACAGCTATGATTAAATACCTTTGTTGCTGAGAGCTTGAGGTAAGGCAAAATGCCATGGAGAAGGAGGAGGAGGAGGAAGATGAAGACAAAGAGGAAGAAAAAGAGGAAGAGGAAGAAGAGGTATGGTTAGTTGTTATCTCTGTAGTAGCCTTAAAGCAGAAGAAGGCTCAAGGCAAACTATACACATGAGGATACCTTTGGACTGAGCCCCTCCCTCATCTTAGCCTACTTCTAAAGACCTTTATCATCTCCTCATAATGCCATTAGTTTGTGACATGTTCATTGGATGAACGCATAGATTAGCTCAAAATCCTCATAATCCAATCCCATCTCAATGGTTAGATTCAGTAACTGTACACTAAGTCTAACATATGAACCATTTAGTGGGCAATTCATATCCAAACCACCACAGTATATTATCATAAACAGTCAAAAGGCAACTCATAATATGAAGTTAATGAGGACAGGAGAAAAAAACTAAACAGGTAGTTTAGGGCAGGGATCTTGAAAATAAAGTTCTGTTTCTTGATAATGACAACTGGTTCTGTTGTGGACAGACAACAGAAAATGTCCTTGGTTTTCCTTGTGTTCTGTTCCAGCAAGAAATACCCAAAACATTCAGTTTCCATTTTTTGTTACTTTCTTCTCTTCTTTCATAGCAACTATAGTGAGCTCACTGGATTGTAAGATATGTATAACTCCTGGGAGGTATTATGTAAACAGTACACTTAGATGGAGAGCCCATGGACACCTAATGGGTAGGCGACTAGATGTCTCACCATCTTACCTCTCATGTTACAATCCAGTAAATCCTTAATAAAGCCTAGAGCAGGACTCTTGGTCACATGTATAGTACTTACTTTCCTGTTGTTATGACACAACATTGTGACATAGCAACTTGGACTGAAAGAAAGCTGGTTTAGGCTTGGGGTTCCAGAGAGTTAGACCTCATGACAACAAGATGAGTCATATCAGCAGGAATAGCCACAAATAGGAAGCATAGAGAAAAACTGGACCCACAAAACCCACCCCTAGTAACATACTTTCTCCAGCAAAGCCAAACCTAAGCTTGCCCAAGTAACATAGACTGAGAACAATGTATTTAAATACCAGAGTCAATGAGGGGCATTTATTGTTTAAACTGCCATAGCATCCTTTTCTATACAGGAGTTTTGATTGCTTCCTTTACTTTATTGTTTTCCTCTACAAAAAAAAACCTCCTTATTAAAATACCTCTTCCATTATTCATAGAATTGAACCTCAAGATTGGGAGATAGGAACTCTACATACTAATGGTTTTGATAGCCATTACCTACCTAGTAACCTATTCCTCTACCTGAGTGAGAAAATCTGTATTTTAGTTAAGTAGTAGTGTACATGTTCTTTCCTTTAAAGAAATAAAAGTAGAACCAAGTATACTGTTCTAGATACTCAAGAGACTACCATTTTATCTTAATCAATAATTTCTAAAGTTCTTTGCTGAGGAGAGACACTGGATTAGAATAGACAGGGACATTCAGTTTAGGAGACTAGGGCAGTGAGAGAACAATGCCGTTCTATCCCTATATGGATTCCATAGAAGGACACTGCCTTTGGGCCTTGACACTAAGGTGTTTCAAATACTTAGTACTCATTATTAAATGTTTTAATTTACTGATTATAATGCTGAAAGTAATTAGATATGCTCAGCTCTTCTGAATATGCCAATATGAACAAACACTGACATCCTTAATAAGTAGGGCATTGTAGAGAAAGAGGTTGAAGAAAGGAGCAAATTCTTATACTGCAGGTGGTACTATAAAAATTCTGTCATTTCCCTAAAATATGCATTTATTTATCTCCATCCATAGAATGGCTAAAATAAACCCTTCAAGGAATTTCTGTACAAAGCTCTACTAGGATTCTAAACTGAGTACCAAGTGAAAAGGCACTGTACTGATATCTATAGCTTAAGAAAGACTGAATATTCTGTGTCTTTCATTTTTCTTGGTATATTTGGTGACATTAAACTCAGAAGGCTAATGCAGGATAATCTTGAATTCAAGGCCAAAAACAACACTGAAAGATTAAAAGAACAAAGATAAAAATTAATATGGCATTCAAAATTGTAAGATTTGAATGTTTGCAGGCTTTCCTAACTTACATTTTATTTCATACATCTAATTCATTTAACACAAAAGGCTCTATTCATCTTACCTCTGAAAAAATAGGCAAAAAGATTCCCAAATAAGAACAAGTAGCCTACCTCTTCAGAGGTGGATATAGCACAAATCTCAGCTACCCTTTCATAGACTCAAAGGCGGGAGGAGTAGCAGCAAGCTCCACTGTGGAAAAGGAAGCTTGCAATTGTGTTCTGATTGGAGGTTCATATCCTGGGGATATCTGAGACATATATTAAGGAAATACATTTGGCTTTCCTTTATTGATTGATCATCTCCTAGAAAATGATGCTAAAAGCAAACTAATTCTTGTTGCAGTACTACATGCCTAGAACAATTGGTATGCCTGGGGTTTAGCTTCCTGAACTAGTGCTTCCAGAGGTTGTAGGCTATAATCCTGTTGTTATGTGTGTTCTGATCGTTGTCCCTTTGTATAATTAAAATATCAGTATGAACTCTTTCTAAATGCTAATCACTTTTTGTTCATACACAAGAAAATTCATTTCTGTTTGTATTAATAATATTTAGGGCCCAGTGGAAATGGTAAGCTGATAAAGATACCTGCTGTGCTGCCAAGCTTGCAGATATTGAGTATACTCCCCAGAACACAAATGATGGATGCAGAAAACCACTCCTGTAATCTATCTTTTGATTTCCTCATGACATATATGTACTCACATATTCACACATAGGCATGATAAGCAGACAAACAAGTAAATGAATATGTTAAATAACTAAAGAAGTAAAAATAATAAAAAATAAGTAAAATATTTTACTCATATTTGAATCTTCGTTGCCTACATATTAGAATCCAAAAGCTCTGATCATGTAATTCATAACTGGTTCATCAACTTCCAGGTGGACTGCTGATTCATCTGCTTTCATAATGTAGGTAATTTGTCAGTGTTCTGAGGAGTATATCTAGTGGAGTATAGATCAGATGCAAAGCACTTCCTTGATATGTATGAAGAATTTGGTTTAATCCTCTGCCCCTAATAATAAATAAATAATGGTTTCAGATTCTTAATCATCCTCTGGTTTAAGCATACAAATTATTTTGGATGAAACTGTTCATTTTCATTAGAATTATACTTACAAAATCAATCTCATGATGTTTCTCTGGGAACTTAAGCCAAATATAAGTATAATAAGATTAAATTAATATCTTTTGCTTTATAAATTAAACCTAACCTAATTTTGGAGATTTAGAACAAACCCGTAGGTTTATGACAACACATTTTGAAAAATTCTAATCATGCTCATTTAAGTACACATAATAAGGAAAAGATTCATAAAAAATGCAATTTATTATATCTTTTCAAGTTTAAAGCTTCTGTTTCTCCATGTTATTATGCCTGCACATTTTGAAGAAAAAATGTGAACATATTAATTTATCTTTAAAATCCCAAGAACAAATGCATATGAATTATACTTAATTTTAGACTATTTTAAATTATTTTGATATTTTATTGTATTCAGCTTTAAGTTAAACATTTTGAGTTTATATGTACATACATACAGACACAAACACACACACATCATGGTTACAGGTATATAATAAACAATATAGATATCTACTAACTATTATTGATTAGCTACCCATTGATGTTTCATTGTATTTAGTAGTTATCAAATATAAGATATTGTCCTAGGTTGTGATAAAATAAAAATGAAACTTCTATTAATACTTATAAGTGATTTTATTTGCAGGCATGCAAATATACATAATACAAATATGTGAATACATATTAATATATAGATGATATAAAAATACTATGTCAAACAGAACATCCTATAATGTTATGTTTATGTATATAACTTCCAACCACTTGTTCAATGAACACTAAATGAACTTCTACCAGCTGCTAGCCACTGGTGTTTAGAGACCACCAAAACTAAAGAGCAGAAATGTTTATACCACGTTCTGTCACTTCTCTATTCTCAGAAAACTGTTCATAGATGTCACTGGAGTTGGATCTTTGATCTGTATCACAGTTTACAAAGCTGTACCTCTGCTTCATATGTATAGAGTTAATATAATTAGACTTTATTATTCAATGCGCTGCTTTGAAATATTTGTTTAACTTCCTATAACTATACTTCTTATAGCTAATCTTCTCACCGTCATCTCTGTCATTAAACTACTTTGAAAGGGAGTGAGGTGATCCCTTGGTCTTTTCATTATGTATGTTTTCTTCTCTACTTTAGCCATGGTTTTGAAAAATATTCTATATGTCTTAGAAGTTATGATGTAAGCAAGTAAGAATAACACAGAATCTGTTCTTTATATATGTATGCATGTGCCAAAATTAGCAGTGGCTACTGAGTGTGTAAGGTAACAAACACCATTCATTACTAGGAGTATTTTTGAACTACTCTCCTAAGGATATTTTCTTGTGTCCTATAGCTCTGTGTTGTTGAGCACTACTCATTTGTAAGATTATTTTCTATCTACTCTTCATTCTTTCCTGTAGCCGTCCAGTGGCTATGGATGAACTTTGTTTACCTGAAAGGGGTGGCTGGAAATCAAAAAGAGACCGGGGTTAGGGCAAGCAAGGTCTATTCTGCCTGCTCAAGGCTGGGAAGGGCATACTTTCCCTCTTTTCTCATCCATCTTGCTTCCTTTGCTATCTATTATAGGAACAACAGTGCGAACTTACGTAAAATTCAGAGAAATGTACGTTTCACGACTCCATTTTAAATGAATGTCCAGGCCCAAATCACATATCCAAATATAGGCCGAGCACATTTGAATAAAGCAAGAAGAACAAGTGTATGTTTTCTAAGTCTCCAACTCCTTTAAGAAAGAGTAACACTTTGGATCAGATTTCTACAGCTAACCTCGGCACACTGGCTGGTCTCACTAACTGTTGTCTATTTCTCATTATCAACAACCAGGAAGTTAAGGGCTAAGGTACTCTTGGATGTGGTGGCTGGTAAGGAGCCTCTTCTTTGTTTGCAAATTCTTGATACATTTTCACAATGGAGAGAAAGGGAAGAGGCAACTTATTACCTCCTTCTCTTGCCATAAGGACATAGATCATGGCATGGGAGAGCTATAGTCATACCTAATCTAGACCTGTTTACTCCCCAAAGCCATTCTCCCTTTAAACATTTCATTTGTGGATGTAATTTAAATGTACAAAACTTTATAGTAGAAAACCCTTCAGTGCACAACAAAGTTCTCTCTGTCTCTCTCTCTCTGTCTCTCTCTCTGTCTCTCTCTCTCTGTCTCTCTCTCTGTCTCTCTCCCTGTCTCTCTCTCTCTCTCTCTCTCTCTCTCTCTCTCTCTCTCTCTCTCTCTCTCTCCTTTGAATGAACCTTTTTGTTTTTTGACAGTCTAACTCATTCAGTTCAGGTAGTACTGAAAATATGCTCACAAATGTGGGAACAATCACTGAAGCATTGACTACATAAGAACGGTCACATCCACAAAGAAAACTGACTCTTCCCCTCCCAGCAGACATCAATTACAAATAGTTTCTCTGGCATGGGACCTCTGGTGCTTCCTCATCTTTGTTAAAATCCTAACTAGCTTTATCTTATGCAGGTCTTTTGGAGGCCACCACGACAGCTATGAGTTCATATCTGAGATAGGCACAACGTCTTTAAGCTGGCATTTCACAACACATCTCAATTCTTTCATCCTTAGATTCTTCTTGCCTCCTATTTCACAATGTTCTCTGAACCTTGATAGGGAGGAAGTGGATATAGGTGTCCTGTCTATGAGTAAGTACTCAGTTGTTGATTCTCAGTACTTTGACCAGTTATCAGTCTCTGCATTGACCACTATCCACTGTGTGTGTGTTAGGGGCTGGTGGTGGGCGGCTTCTTTGACCAATGATGAAAGTGGCATAAATCTATAAGAATAAACATAAATATTTAAGAGGCATGACCATCAAGAAATGAATCTCAAATTGACCAAGAAACTCTCTCCTTGATTACCAGCTTTTATGGTTCTGGAAGGTGTTATACAGACTCCTGGGTAGGAAAAGATATCAATGATCTTACCTTATCCAACACTGGACCTTCCAGTCAAAGTGGGCTCACTTGTGTGAATATGTCATAGCAATTTTGGATGGAGGCAATCACCGTCTGATTGGATTTGAAGCCTTCTTTGTTGAAGGGAATTCATGCTTTGTAAAATAAACCCAGTCAAAAACTATGACTAAGCAGTTCATAGGCCCTAATGGGTAATCTATTTAAGTTATTTTGCTAGATGGTCATTCTCTCAAAGTTACATTTTTTTTTAAAAGGTAGTTGTGAATTCTTAATACCATTGAAACCTTTGATATTTGAGGTATATAAATCAACAGTGGAGCATACTATCAAGTTGCCTGGTCAGAAAAAGCCTCATCAAGCAAGACTGGGTACTAGCTTCTTAGAGCCCAGTATTTCTCTGAGAGGTGGGTGCAGTCCAAGTGCATCTCTGAAACAACTCAGAACATGATACTTGTGAAACTGTGATACACAGTAGACATTTTCAGCCACTCTTTTTTTTTTAAGCTGTGTTTTTTAATTTTTTTATTGGATCTTATATTTACATTTCATATGATTTCCCCTTACCGCATCCCCCACCCACCCAGGAATCCCCAATCCCCTCACCCCTCCTCCTTCTTCTCTGTGGATGTAACCTCTATCTACCCCCCCACTCCCACCTCCCCACCCTCAAAATTCCCACCCCCTGGGGCGTACAGCCTTTGAGGTCATGGTTCTCTTCTTCCATCTATGCCCAGCAGGGCCCTCCACTCTTACATATTCAGCTAAAGCCCTGGATCCCTCCCTAAGTGCTCCCAGGCTAGTGGTTTAGACCCTGGGAGCTGTGGTTGGTTGGTATTCTTGCTCTCCTCATGATGCTGCGAATCCTTTCAGCTCCTTCAGTCTTCACTCTACCTCCTCCAATGAGAACCCCATGATCAGTTCAATGGCTAGTTGTGAGCATCTGCCTCTGAATATGTCATACTCTTGAAGACCTCTGAGGAGACATCCATATCAGGCTCTTATCAGCATGCACTTCCTGACTTCCACATCAGCATCTACCTTTGGTGACTGGGATAGATACTCAGGTGGAGTGGTCTTCAGACGGCCCCTCCTTCAGTTTCTGTCCCTCACTTTGTCTCCATATTTACTCCCTTGAGTATTTTGTTGCTCCTTCTAAGAAGGACCGAATCACCCCCACTTGGTCTTCCTTCTTTATGAGCTTCATGTGGCCTGTTAGTTGCATCTTGGGGATTTCAGCCACTCTTAATAATATAAAGGTATTTGCCCATAGTTGGTTTCTGGGTTCTATAATATCAAATAATAAATTCTGAATTTTGTATTCATTAAATACAAAAGTTAATTTATATTATGATTAGTAAAATGTATTTTCCTTAGGCTCTGAATAAAATTTCAATATTTCCCACAAGAATGATTTAAGCAAATTTATTAGTATTCATTAGTAAATAATACTGTATTAGATTGTAGATTGTAGTCATCCCTGAACTGTTCACTAGTAAAGTTATTTATAACAGGTCAATGATCAAATCACTAAACAAATTTTATAATACACTCATTTAAAACATAGCAACATCATTCATTTAGACAATTTCAATCATTTTATTATTTAAAAATAAGTAAATTGAAAATGGTTGCTGTTCTTTTAGCAACTGTAGTCCCCATAATTTAGTAATTAAGAATCAAAATGCTAAGTAAGAATAACAGGGTTCAAATTATTTCTCAACAACTTTTTGACTTCTGTGATCTTAAGAAAGTTAATTAACTTATTTCTATAACTGCATCGCTATAAGGTACTTACAAGACAATAATATGGGGTTAGAAAGATGCTCAGCTCTTCATTGTACTGGCTGCTCTTCTGTATGACCTGGGTCCAAGTGTCATAATCCACATGACTGCTCACAATTATCTATAACTCCTGTTCTGAAGGTCCAATATCCTTTATTTGATTCTATGGGCACCAGGCATGCAAGTAATATACAGATGTGCATTCAGGCAAAATACCCACACATGTAAAATAAAATTAAACTTAATTTAATTAAAGAAATAAGAGTATGTATATTTATATTATTGTGAAACTAAATTAGTCAATGAATAGTTTTAAATACGTATTTTTAAAGATTTATTTAATTCATACATGCATATAGTTGTTTGAGGCCATGAAAAGACCTTACATACCCTGGAAAAGTGGCTACAGGTGACTGTGAGGCTGTAAGCCACCTGTTATGGGTGCTGGGAACTGACCATAGGTGTTCTGGAAAAAAAAACATCATAGACTCTTAAACCACAGAGCCACTTCTCCAATACCCATGCATATATCATTGGATTTATTTTGTGTGTATGAATGTTTGCTGCATGTATGTAAGTGCACAAAGTGGGTACAGTACCCATGAAAAACAGATAAGGACACTGGATGCTGTAGGAATGAAGTTACAGGAGATTGTAATTTGCTATGTGGGTACTAGGAACTGAACTGGGCTCCTCTGCACCAGCAGCAAGAGCACCTACTTGATGGAGCATCTCTAAAGCCCAGTCTGGGGAATTTTAGATAGGGATTTTCAAAAAAATTGTGAAATCCTGGATAATAAAATAGGCAATATATTTGACACTATTTACTGATTTTACCATGGAGAAGGCTTAACTATATATTTTTTTATTCAGATACATAGATAGCACAGACATGTACAGCATATGAACTGTGTAAGTGAACATTAAAAGATAAACACTCACTAGACATAAATGAATCAGCGTTATATCCAAATTGATCTACTTGATCAAATATATTAGCATTATAGAGTACCAGTTGTACTCCATGTAATTATAAGAGGTGACATTATTTCATAAAACTGATTTCTATATAGAAGGAAAAAGAAGAATAGCAGTTCTTACTGATAACAATGTCTGATGCTATATTCTGTACATAGTTTCTCCCAGTGAGTAATTGCATTTACTGCTTAAATCAGTCAGTTAACCACTGAATGATTTCAGCACACACAGGTCTGTATTTTAAGCACATCAACCTCTGCGGTATCACCACCACAATAATGATTGCCCATTTACATGCCCCATACTGCAAAACTTTATACATGTCTTCATTTTTGACAGGTTTTATCTCACATTTTATTAGATTAATGTAATTCTTTTAATGTCTTCTTAGGTCTGTCATGCTAACTCCATGTATAGGATTCTTAAGCACCCCAAACTACTCCACACAGTGATCTAAAATTGGGCATCAGATGCTGAGATTTGCAAAATTCTTCTCTGTCTTGTAGTTGGTCTGCTAGTACTCAAACAACCATAAGATTAAGCTAAATTTCTTTCTTTTTACAAAGATCATATTAGGATGACTCCATCTTTGTTACAAACTCAGATCCCAAAGACACCACCTCTGAACACTATCCACTGAGAGAAGATTTTAATACAGGAGCCCTCCTATCTGCTTCTTATACTTCTTCATCGTTCTCTAGTCCACAGATGAGGAGTAGGCTGTTCAGTTTCAAGTGTTTGGAGGTAATGTTCTGTTTTCTTACATTTAGTTATTACTTTTAGTTGGATCCCAGTGTGATTCAAAAGGAGCCTGTATTATTTTAATGCTTTTAGTTCTGTGAAGGTACTATAAATTATATTTATATTTTGGGAATGTACTTGGTATATATTTTGGAAATGCTTGAAAATAAATGTTCTTCTATTAAACAATACGATAACATCATTTTCAATAAGAAAAAACTCAAAAACTAACACCCTTTCTTATTTAAATGGTTCTTGTTATTCCATATGGACAGTTCATTTTCCTTTTGGGTCTATTTTCCCAACATAGTTCAAATAATCATAACATGAACTTAACAAATATGTGCCAGCAATTAACAGGAGGACCACTGAGACACCATCTCAGAAAGGCATCAAATAAATTAAAAATAAATATTTCCTACTAATCCAAGTATATTGGATTCTATTTTCCTGAATATTGTTCTTCATTTTATAATTTAAGAGAAATCCAGAGCAACAATTAGTCCTTGGGAATATGCTAGGCTTCCTTTGGAATATGTTTGTTCTCCTGTTTGTTTTTCTCTTCACTGAGTTTTGTTTTATTTTCTATCATTATCCACCTGTAATTAGGCACAAACAATTCTGAACTTCTCATTTAGTCATACTTGACAGAACTATATTTACAGAGTTGCAAGGGGAAAGGGCTAAGTCAGTACAACATATTTACAAACTTTCTAACTGAAAATGAAAGATTATAGAAAACAAAACAGGTGAGACTTCCCAGAATGTGCTGCCAGCACAATTATCCTGCTTAAGATGCTCTGTCTGTCTAGAGTGTGCTCCCTGAGGCGCATAGCAAATCTCCTCTGGAGGTGATTTCTGGCATCTTGTTTGCTGTGCCACATGATTACAGTGACTAATAAGATTGGAAAAACCACATTGCTAGTCAATTGGGTGAATAAGTATTATTAGTGTCAATTTCCTTTCTATAGAAACCATTTGGTTTTGTAACACAATGTTTGGGTTTCTCCATAAAATTACTAATTTGAGTTTATGCTACATCTTGGAGGGATGGGATGTATTGCATCAGCTATGGCCCTTTATTGGCATCTGTGAGGATCTAGATTCCATTCCTAGTATCACAGAAAGCTGTCTCTGGTTCCTCAGGCTAGCTATCCCAGGATTAGAGAGCTGCAGACAGAAGGATTATATTTTAAACAATACTTGGAAAGTCAATGTTATCATGGGGCATAGGCGTTCTCTTTACCTTTTAATATATCTTACATAGAAAAAGTATTTAATACATTTGAAGCAGATGATAGATTGAAGCAATGATTCTCAATAGCCTCTTACATTTCCAAGATATCTCTACAGATCAGAGATGTACAAAGTTGTTTTATTGAAAAGACAAATTCACTATTGATCCAGAACTATCAAGGTGATGATTCCTAAGAGTCTCAGGGACTGGGAAAAAGGAGGCGGCCATGCAGAAGGAAATATATAAGGAGCAGAGTTAACAAAAACATGAAAAAAAGGTCATATTCCTGTCCTTGAGGAAATGTACTGCAGAATTCTTTAGCACTTCTGTCCATAGTTCCCTCATTCTCTATCAGATCTGACAAGATTGATTCTCCTATTGGATCCCACTGAGGTTCTGACACTTGGCAGCTATCTAAAAATCTTTCCTCTCCACACACTTCAACTCCCAGGGTTTCCTGTATGGGCAGAAATCAACCACTGCTTCTGGTGCTCCTGTACTGACAACACGTAATTAATTTTACTGGCCCCAAGCACCTTAGTTCTTTTTGCCTTGTCATTTGATGCTGTCCTATAACTTTGTTCACTATTTCTTGTTCTTTCTGTACTAAGGGGTACCTGTTATAACATCTACTAGGCTCTATTCTAAAACTGGGCTCACTCGTGTTGCAATGCTATATGCATTCTAAAGAATATTTGCATTTATTCTTTCTTACTTCCACTCTCTTACACAATGTATTTGATCACACCCACCCCTCACTCCCGGTTCTTGAATCCATTTGGACATTCCCTTAACTTTATATCCTATATGTATTTTATAACTTACTGATTCTAATTAGTTATGCGCCTCGATGCATGGGTGTGAGATTATCGATAGGAGTAGGGATAACCTACCAATGATGACACCCTTATTCTCCTACCCCAGCAGCCATCAACTGCCACTCTATGCCTCAGGTATGTCTGGACTTTTCCCTCCTCTATCCATTCTAGAATTTTAATCTGACTTTATATTGCTTACATCTGTGCAGGTAATCACACCTGGTATGAGTTCTTGTGTGTAATGGCCAAGCCATACCTAGTATACATTATTTCATAGCACTCCTCTGCATCTTCTGGCTCTTAAATTCTGTTCCTCTTATCTTCCATGGTTTTCTCTGTGCCTTTGAGGAATGGGAGAGGCTAGTATGAATACCTCATCTATGACTAAATCTTCAGAATTGTTTATTCATAAAACTTCGTCTTTAAATACAGTGGATCACAACTGTCCTTATATGCCTCCTAAGAGACAGTGAACAATGATACTTCTCTGTCTGATTCTTTAAGACACAGAAACAAAAGCATCTTGTGTTGAAAAACTATTGACTGTGGGGACTGCCCTTTAAGGTAATTTTGATTATTTCCTAGAACAAAATACTAATTTCATATGTTCCTATTATTGAGTATTTCTATTTATTTTACCTTGATAATTTATATTCTAAAATCTAGAACACTTTTCATAATGGTATATAAAGATATTTAATTATGAATCAAGAAGTAACAAAGGGCTATCTACATAAAATATCCTCCAAAGACTTCCCAAATAAAATTGCAGCCGTTGTATGGGAAATGGATATGAAATTCAAATAGTCAAGAGATGTCTGGCTAGGGACTTCAAGATAATATACAAGATGTCAGATGGTAACATGAAGTATCTGGGTTATTTGTATATGACATATTTAGACTTGATGGTGCAGGACTAGAAAGTAAAATATGAAAACAATCATCAACTGATAGAACAAGGGGAAAGAAAGAGATAGGGGCAAAGAAAGAAGGAAGGAAAGAATAATCACTAACATCTAAATCAGGACTTACTCTGTACAGCCAGGGGTGAGGGAAGAGATAGCCTAGCAAACTCTGTACTCAAGCAAAAGCAGACAAAAATGATCATCTCCTAACCAGCAATAATGAAGTAGAGAACTTTGACTTCTACCACAAACAGAAATGACCCACTGTAGCCTCCCAGCATTCTGACTAGAGTCATGTTAGCTGAGGGAATGAGGGGAGTGTGACATTTAATCCCTGCCAAAGTGTCACAAGTTTTCTGCCTTCCTCTTGGGTGAGTTGAGTCTGCACTTCAATCTTTACCGAGTGATGATAATGATGGACCTTTTTACTATCCACAAGCCTGGCCTCTGAAAGATCTGGTTTTGAATGAGGGCTTTTATTCATACATGCTCAGAAATAACAAGGCTTACTCAGAAACCTAGATAAAAGGAGAAATTAGGCAAGTGGCGACAAGGTTCTTTAAATCCTGCCAGCTTGATAATAGTACAGGGGATACCTTGGAGAGCAATAGTTATGCAGCAGGAAAGAAGAGATCTCCTGGTGTGAGTGACATGACATAGTGTATGTTACTATTATGTTACATATATTATGTTACATAGTTTTGTTACTATTATAAAGATATGTGAAGCATCAATTTTGCTTCACTCTTGTATTTCCTATGAAGTATAGTTTCAGGGGAAAGGATGCAAAAATGCTCACCTCGGGTAAGCTTCAGAAATTTATAACACCATTCTTTGAATATGTGGATTTCAGTAGAAAATCATTTATAAAATCATGAAGAATTACAATCAACCATTTAAATAATTGGCTGAGGATATGGGCCAGTGAGTAAATTGCTAAATTGCTTGCTGCAACACTGTTAACCTTTTTTTTTACTAATATACATACTTTAGTAAGTAAACCCCTACACACACACACACACACACACACATACTAAAACATACCAACGTAGTAAACAAAACCTTTAATGAAGAAGACAGAGATATACTTGAAAAAAATACAAAGATTGTCCACATTATCAAATTAATGAAGTATAAAAATATATCCTACAAGAAATTTTGGAATTAAAAATGTAATATAAATATTTTAGCTAACAGAGAGTATGTGGACTCATTGGCATTATGAAGATGTGTGAAGCATCAATAAATTGTAAATTATAGCAATAGGAATAATCTATCTTAAAACCAGTGGACATTGAAAATAAATTTTGAGAAAATAAAGATATCTTTCAATGCCATAATGATACAAAATGTGTAATTGTTTGAGCATTTCAAAACTACCTGAAATTTATTACAAGATTGATTTTAAAGTAATTGTTGACTATTGTATATTCAGAAAATGTTAACCTTGCTGAGTATTTGGAGATATCTGCATTAATTTATACAACCTCAGATAGCATCATGAACCATAGTTTAACTAGGACTATCACTGATTGCTCTTCTTCCAAATAGGATGTTGCTAGTATCAAAATAACCACACCACTTTTGCCAAGTATTATCATTGACAATTTCATCAATATATATGAACATATACTGTCCATTCTTTATTTTAATTAATTAATTGATTTATTTCACATCCAAACTGAACTTCCCCTCCCTCCTCTTCTCCAAGTCATTTTCCCCAACCTCTCCTGACCCTGTCTTCTCTTCCTCCTTCTCTCCTCAGAAAATAGGAAGCCTCCTGTAGACATCAACTAGTCTTGGCATATCAAGCTGCAGTAAGACTTCTTCTACTGAGGCTAGACAAGGCAGTCAATAAAGGGAAAGGTTCCCAAAGGCAAGCAATAGAGTCAGAGACAGCCCTTGCTCCAGATGTTAGGAATTCTACATGAAGATCAAGCTATACATCTGTTACATATGTGTAGAAGGCATTGGTCATGCATGCTCTCTGGTTGGCAGCTCATAGTCTGTTAACCTTTATGTGGCCATGTTAGTTAATTATCTATGTTTGCTTGAAGTTTCCTTGACACCTTTGGCTCTTACAAACCATCCTCTCCCTCTTCTGCGGATTCCCCAATCTCCATCTAGTATTTGGCTAAGGGTCTTTGTATCTCTTTCCATCAGTTGCTCAGTGAAGCCTCTCAGATGAAAGTTATGCTAGGTTCTTGTCTTTACGTATAGCAGAGCAATACCTCATAATATTTTTTATATCAAGAATTTAGTAAAACTCATAAGGAGTCTCATTAAAAAGAAGCACAAAAGTGTTGATAGTTAAAAATTTTTAAAATAGATATCTATATTTACAAATAAATATATGATCTGAAGAAATGGAGAAAATCCATAGTAGTGTAATCCTAGCGAGCCAACATGTTGTACAGATATCAAATACTCACAGGAAGATGAATAAATAAAATAGAGAGGAAAAACAACAAATGGTTTTCAACATAGCCTGAAGTAATTTATAAGGATTTTTTTTATCCACCTTCAGGGAATGAACAACTTCTCATTCTTTGAAGGAAAATGACTTAAGTGACAGTTAATATGTCATCAAATTCTTCAGAGGCAAAACAGAAGTGGGTCATTTTTCAAATGATGAAAGAAAAAAGACCTTCAACCTAGGGTCCTTTGTGCATAGAACATAGCTTTTAGACATCAAATTTGTGCACAGAACATAGCTTTAGACATCAAAATTAAATCAAGGTATTCTGAGGTAATGAAGACTGAAGGAACTTCCTAGCAGTGTACTCGTTCTCTGAGAAAGTCCAAGTCAAGTGACCTAAGAAAAACAGACAAGGTAAAGAAAATATGTGAGGAGAAGCAGTTAGGAAAATCTTTGCTGCTCAAATTCAAAGACAATGAAAAATTGTAAGTATACACTTGTAATTTCAGAATCTCAGACATGGATACAGAAGGATTGTTGGGGCTTGTTGGTCAGCCCAAACTAATTGTGAGCTCCAGGTACCAGTGAGAGATCTGTCTCAAGGAACAAAGGAAGAAATAACTGAGGAGCACTACTTAAGGTTGATCTGTGGTCTCTGCTTACATGTAAGTGGTGTGGATGTTTAAAATTAGTGTTTTCAACTTAAATTGCAAGATATAAATAGCTCTGGTTTTATCTGATATGGTACTTTACATTCTATAGTTTATATGTGTTAAAGGAGCTCCTGCTACCTCACACATATAGAGGTCAGAGGACAATATATCCAGGAGTCAGGTTCTTTCTACCATGGGGGACCAAGGAGTTTGGTGGTAAGTGATTTTTCTCACTGAGCCATACTATTAATATGAGGATTAGAATGTGAGGATTGCATTGTGTTTTCTATGGAATCACACAAAAATTTCACAGCAGTAGGCAGGATGAAGCTATTTTTTTATAATATAACTATTGGAAGAATTTTGCAAAGCTATAAAAAAACATACAGTCAAAAACATCCTGAACAAATAATAATAAAACACCAAAATATAAAGATAATGTCCCAGATTGGGTGGCTCACATCATTAATATCAGGACTTGGAATACTAAGGCAGAGAATGTGAGTTGGAGGTCATTCTCAGCAATATGCTTAGACATGATCTCAATTTAAAAGACAAAGTGAGTTATAGTGACTCAGAAAGAATTTGAATTGGAAATATAAAAGGAAAATAGAAAACTGAGCCTGCTGATCAATGCCTGGTTGTTGTAGTCTCTTTATAGGATGAGACAGGATTCACAAGTTCAAGGTTTACTTAGACTATGAGTAAGACTTTGTCTTCAAACAAAAAGTAAAGATGACAGGATATAGCTTAGAGGCAAGAGACTTGTCTAGCAATTGTGAAATATGTTGTTGAATCCACAGTACAAAACTGTAATAAACAAATAAAGAATCAGAGAAGGAGCTGTAAGTCCCATTCCACAGGATGAACCTGTACTTGTACCAACTATTCTACTCAGTTAACTTCCTTTATCTGAACTGTTCCAAGTTTCTACTCATTTTGAAACAAGGAAGACACAGTAGCCGTGCAAGTTCAAACGCTATTCCCCACACAGTGTTGCCATGCCCCTTGATGTTGGGATCAACCTTGGTCCTCATGTTTACATTTGGATCTATTATGGGAATTAATTAATTTCTAAAAAATTCTGATCAACTATTTCTTACCCTCAGTAGACATCTATCAATATAGGAAAAGTTCCAAACACTTATTGTAAACTTCTTGAGTTTTCAGGGTATTAAAATTTTTCTTCATATTGAGTATATGCTGAAATTAAAACAGGAGTTAAGAAAGTATTATTTTAATTTAAAACCATCTGGTGATTTACAGGTTTTCTTTACTAATACCAAACAAGACAAAAACAAAGCCTTAAATAATTAACATAGTGTTTAGATCCTGTGGTGTTTCTGGGAAAAAAAATTGGTTAATTTTATTTCATTTTATTCTTTGATAGAAAAGGCTATATTCGAGGTTTTCAGATTATTCACAGACACAAAATAAAATTTCTGGGTGTTAGGTAAAGTCTTGATTGCAGTTTTCTGTGGTGAATATGTTTGCTTTGTTTGATTTTATTTCCATGGGAAAGCTATTATGTCCTCTGCAACCCTCAAGAGAGTATTCCTTTTAAAACTAAAGTTCTTTAATTTCAGATGCATAAATTGGCTATAATTCAGAGTGAAATGTGTCATTGTGGTGTAACAGCATTACCAGTGTTCATAGATGTTAAATTACAAGCCATTCAAACTCTTCAAAGAAACCATGCCTGTACATCGGGCAGCATATAATGAAAAAATTTATCTTTAATGTTTGGCTGCACAATCTATTTCTTGTCCCGGGACTCATTTAATTCATCATTTAAACCTGGTTCTAAATCTTCCACTTGAAAGTGTTTCTAATGGGGCCAATCAAGACTGTCAAGTACTCGTCAGTGGTACTTATTCTCTGGGAAAGTTTATGATTAAAATATGTCTAGGTCCTCTTAATATTATAATATTGGCTGAACAAACATAGTGTAAACTATACTCTTTAAAGTGGTAATAACTATTACTAACATTCACTCTGAGTTAGCTCCTGATAGTCTTAGTTCTGCTTCCAAATTATTTTATTCCAGAAAATGATTACTGCCTTACTTTTGATTATTTTGTGCCAGTTGTTTATAATTTATTGCCTATATGGCATAATATATTGAAATAGAGAGTGACATAACTCAGTTCAGAGCTCAAATAAGTTCTTAATCAATGGAGTATTATATTTCTCAATAGAATCATTTGTTCTTATTCCCTGCAATTTTATTGAATAACAAATCTTATAGTCAACTCACATTTTTTTTTTTAGCTCAGAGCATGCTTTCTTTTTATATTTTAAATTATGTACTTTATTATCTGAGATTATAATAAAATTACATCATTTATTCTTAGAAACGTTTAAAGGAGTATACAATTCCAGTATTCTCAATAATGGTCATAATTTCCATAATTTACATTGAGGTCAAGCAGATCATCAAGGTAGAGGAATGTGATAAGTCACAAATGCTTACCTTGATTCAGTCATGAACCAGCGAGAAAACCAGGGAGAACTCTAGAAGATCATGATAATAAATTATATGATAAGTGAGTGTGTATATGTCTTAAACTCTCTCTCTCTATATATATATATATATATATATGTAAATGAATATGAATATTTATAAATGTATATATATATACATATCTATTCATAAATATTCTTGATCATAGGGATATTTAAGTGAAGATATACTGGCTCTTCTTCCATCTTCTTTCTCTTCTTTCCCCATCCCCATCTTTGACCTATCGCCTGAATAAAAAAGTGAAAATGTACTGTATAGTATCTAGGGACAGAATGGTAACTTTTGTTCTTAATTGTTCTAAGACAATTTCTTTTCATGTTAACTTTGAAGAGCAACTATGTAATGAATGTTCAAATAATATCCATTAATTTATATGTAAAAGAGAGAAAAGTATATTTTAACTAGATGGTTATAAAAGACTGAATTTCATTCATTTTTAATTATTCAGGGAGATAAAAATGTTTATTTATGAAACTGATTAGGCAGCTATTATATTAGGAAGACACCACCAAAGTCACCTTGAATATAAGTGTTGGATGTAAAAGATCCTATATGTTATAGACTATAGTTGAAAATTCTCAAGTATGGCACAAGTTCATTTTAAATTAGCAAAATTTTCAACCATAATTTAGCATGCATATGTAGAAAGAGATCAACTTGAATGAATTTTCACATAGTAAACACACAGGAATGAATTCTTCAGAGACCAAGAGCAGAATAGGCTTCATGCTAGAAATTTCAGATTGGCTAATAACAGAATTTAAACCACTTTGAAGAGTGTGGAAGTCTCTCCTGCTCTGTTGCTGTGGTCATGTAACGACTTGGGATAAAGACATTTAAAGGGAATGCTACAGTACATCAACAGTAATGTGTATTATTGTTATTATTTAAAGGTATTTATTGCCAATTAATAGAGAGCTAAGGAATTTCATTTCACGTGACTATGATCCACGTAATGGTCATTTGAAATCCATGTAAAAAAAATTACTTAATCTTGTTTTTTTTTTTACTTCAAATTTTATCCCCCTCCTGGTCTACCCTCTGAAAGTTCCACATCTCATTATTCCTCCCCCGTCTCCATGAGGATATCCCCACGCACCCATCCCCCATGCCACCAGACCTCTCCATTCCCTAGGGCCTTCAGTCTCATGAGGGTTAGGTGTATCTTCTTTGACCGAGTCCAGACCCAGCAGTCCTCTGCTATGTATGTTTTGGGGGCCTCATATCAGCTGGTATATGCTTCATGGTTGGTGGTTCAGTGTCTGAGAGATCTAGGGGGTCCAGTTTAGTTGAGGCTGCGGTCTTCCTACAATGTCACCCTCCTCCTTAGCTTCTTTCAGCTGTTCCTTAATTCAACCACAGGTGACAGCAGCTTCTGTCCATTGGGTGGTTGTAAATATCTGCATCTCACTCTTCAGGGGCTTGTCAGGTCTTTTGGAGGGCAGTCTTGATAGATCTCTTTGTGTGAGCACTCCATAGCTTCAGTAATAGTGTTAGGCCTTAGGGCCTCCCCTTGAGCTGAATATTTACAAAATACACACAGGATTCAAAAACACGTCTACAGGTTCTACTACATGAGCCTCGCGGTAGGGTGATGATATTCAATGATTCTATAAAACTGGGTTGAGATAATAGTCTATCCAAGTTATACTTTTCAGAGTTCTACTCCCCCTTCTTAGGTCCAGTAGCTTTACAATAGCAAAAATAATTTAATTAATGTCCTCTATTCTGTCCTTAGATCTCTGAGATGGCCCTTATAGTACCTTCCCCCAGTTTTGCTTTTTTATGGGGAAGATTTGTCATAATTTCTTTTTTTCCATTTTTTTATTGGTTATTTTATTTATATTTCAGATGTTATCCCATTACGCCATCCCCTCCCCCACCCAGGAACCCCCTATCCTATCCCCACTCTTCCTGGTTCTCCTTGGATGTACCCCTACCTACCCTCCCCACTCCCACCTCCCCACCCTCTAATTCTCCCACACACCACGTCCAGCCTTCATGGGACCAAGGATCTCCTCTCCCACCTATGCCTGACAGGGCCATCCTCCCTTACATATACAGCTGGAGCCATGGATCCCTCCCTAAGTACTCCCAGGCTGGTGGTTTAGACCCTGGGAGCTCTGGTTGGTTGGTATTATTGCTCTCCTCATGGGGCCACAAACCCTTTCAGTTCTTTCAGTCTTTCCTCTCACTCCTCTGCTGAAACCCCTTGATCAGTTCAACAGATAGCTGTGAGCATCCACCTCTGAATATGTCAAACTCTGGCAGACCTCTAAGGACATAGCTATATCAGGCTCCTGTAAGCATGCATTTCCTGGCATCCACATCAGCATCTACTTTTGGTGACTGCACATGGGTTGGATACCCAGGTGGAATGGTCTCCAGACAGCCCCTCCTTCAGTTTCTGTCCCTCACTTTGTCTCCATATTTGCTCCCATGAGTATTTTGTTACTCCTTCTAAGAAGGACTGAAGCACCCCCACTTGGTCTTCCTTCTTCATGAGCTTCATGTGGTCTGTGAGTTGAATCTTGGGTATTTCAAGCTTCTGGGCTAATATCCAATAATCAGTGAGTGACTGTCATTTGTGTTCTTTTGTGATTGGGTTACCTCACTCAGTATGATATTATCTAATTCCATCCATTTACTTAAGAATGTCTTGAATTCATTGTTTTTAATAGCTAAGTAATGCTCCGTTATGTAAATGTACCATATTTTTGTATCCATTCCTCTGTTGAAGGACATCTGGGTTCTTTCCAGCTTCTGGCTATTATAAATAAGGCCGCTATGAACACAGTGGAACAAATGTCCTTGTTATATGTTAGAGCATCTTCTGGGTATATGTCCAGGAGTGGTATAGCTGGGTCCTCAGGTAGTGTCATGTCCAATTTTATGAGGAACCACCAGACTGATTTCCAAAGTGTTTGCACCATCTTGCAATCCCACTAACAATGGAGGAGTATTCCTCTTTCTCCACATCTTTGCCAGCATCTACTATCACCTGAGTTTTTAATCTTAGCCATTCTGACTGGTGTGAGATGGAATCTCAGGATTGTTTTGATTTGCATTTCCTTGATAACTAAGGATACTGAACATTTCTTTAGGTGCTTCTTGGCCATTCAAGATTCCTCAATTGAGAATTCAACTCAAACAAATCAGTAGCCTTCCTCTATGTGAAAGATGAACAGGCTGAAAAAGAAATTAGGGAAATGACACCCTTCACAATAGTCACAAATAATATAAAATACCTTGGTGTGAATCTAAATAAGCAAGCGAAAGATCTGTATGACAAGAACTTCAAGTCTCTGAAGAAAGAAATTGAAGAAGATCTCAGAAGATGGAAAGATCTCCCATGCTCATGGATTGGCAGGGTTAATATAGTAAAAATGGCCATCTTGCCAAAAGCAATCTACAGATTCAATGCTTTCCCCATTAAAATCCCAACCCAATTCTTCACAGAGTTAGAAAGAGACATTCTCAAATTCACTTGGAATAACAAAAAACCCAGGATAGTGAAAACTATTCTCAACAATAAAGAACTTCTGGAAGAATCACCATCCCTGACCTCAAGCTGTATTACAGAGCAATAGTGATAAAAACTGCATGGTATTGCTACAGAGACAGGCAGGAAGATCAATGGAATAGAATTGAAGACCCAGAAATGAACCCACACTCCTATGGTCACTTGATCTTTGACAAAGGAGCTAAAACTGTCCAGTGGAAAAATGACAGCATTTTCAACAAATTGTGCTGGTTCAACTGGAGGACAACATGTAGAAGAATGCAAATCCATTCATTCTTACCTCCTTGTACAAAGCTTAAGTCTAAGTGGATAAAGGACCTCCACATAAAACCAGATACACTGAAACTAGCAGAAGAGAAGGTGGAGAAGAACCTCGAATACTTGGGCACAGGGGAAAATTTCCTGAACAGAACACCAATGGCTTGTACTCTACGATCAAAAATTGACAAATTGGACTTCATTAAATTGCAAAGTTTCTGTAAGGCAAAGGATTCTGTCAATAAGACAAAATGGCAACCAATAGATTGGGAAAAGATCTTTATCAATCACACATTTGATAGAGGGCTAATATCCAATATAGATAAAGAACTCAAGAAATTAGACTCCAGACATACAAATAACCCTATTCAAAAATGGGGTATAATTGAAACAGATGGCTATAAGCTATTGTAAGCAGACAGCTTTCGTTGAAATTTACCAGCCTGAGTAGTCATAGACCTTGTAAATAGGTAGCATTGGCAGACAATTCCAACTTAGATAAGGACAAGTGAATCATAGGCAGAGTCATAGTGATCTGTCCCCTGAACCTTCACCCAGCCAATACCCTGTTCTGAAAGATATCTGTATTCCCCCTGAACACCCACGCTCTAGTGTCATCCCCTTTCCCACGTCCTGCCTTTCTGTGTTTATAGCTCCTGTGTGAATGAATTTTGATTTGAAAAAATAAATAAATTATTTTTAAAAAGAATAGAAAAAATGGAGTACAGAGCTTAAAAAAGAATTTCTTTTTGTTAGAAGTAGCCTCTCTAAACTTTATTGTATGTTAGATAAAATTAAGAATCTACAATTCAGTGTTAGGTTTGTGTCACAAAAATAGAAACTGGGGAGTTATAGAAGCCCAGTGATATAACATTTTAGCACTGTGTGCCTAAAGCACTGGTTTCAATGCCAAGCATTCACAAAAAATGTGAGGAAGAAGAAGAAGAAGAAGAAGAAGAAGAAGAAGAAGAAGAAGAAGA
>NW_021604657.1:1579167-1605161 GCF_004785775.1 Grammomys surdaster
AGGAGGAGGAGGAGGAGGAGGAGGGGGAGGAGGAGGGGGAGGAGGAGGAGGGGGGGGAGGGGGACGAGGGAGAAGAAGAAGAGGAAGAGGGCAGAGAAGAAGAAATAATGAAATTAGGATAATAAGCAAAGAAACATGAACACCTTAACTAAACAGAAAAATTCCAAGTAATTTTAAACTCAAACTGAGTTTTCAAATACAACGTAATCATGACAATCATTACTGCAATTCAAGAATTCAAGATTTGAAGCACTTACTGTTGGCACTTTTATTTTCTGATGTGGAAATTGTTCAATCTTTTCCTGAGTTACTAATAGAATCATTAAAAAATTAAAACTATTCAAATAACTTATACGTAAGTGAATGTATATTGTACTAGTTGCATGAGATTTGAAACTACAATATCCACCCATTTTGAGGCAGATTCATCTATTAGTATTGTTTACTTTTAGAGTTAGTGTTTCTTCAGAGGAGATCATCTGACTGTGGCAGTACAGGCCTTGATACGATTTCTGTTCCATTTGGGTTAATTTAAAATATTTTATATTTTATCCATCTTGCAAAGAAGTTTTAGTGTGTTTCTTTGATGAAATCAGATGGCAAGGCTCCAAAATCATGATATATAATATTGGAGATATATAACCCAACCAATAATTGGTGTTTTTTGTTTCTTCAAGAACTCTGATGTTTACTGCATCCTACATCTGACTCAGTTTTTGTACCTGTATCTTATAAAGTCTCCCTTTTATCCAATTTCATAAACTGTAATGGAAAATTTAAGTGCCTCTCTTTATTTTGCTTTATATTTTCATACTATATTCTTTCCATTTTAGAAGATTCCCTATAGATGTGAAAGCAAAGACTCACCATGGAATACACCATTTCTGTAAATAACCATTTCCAACCCAACTTAAATGTGTCTCTTGTACAATCTAACAGTCTCATTTTCCTTTCCCTGATTCCTCAAGAAACTTTCCCCTCTCCACTGACTCTATGCAGTCAGTAATCCAGATTAATTCCATATCCTTTCAAAATTTTCTCATATTTACAAACCGTATCCACTTCCCATAAGGCTAGATATGCATTCTGAGGCAAGTGCTAAGAAGATATCTGTGATACGTTATAGAATTCTTATGATACACTGGTAGACAAAGAAGGGAAAAGTAAGATCTAGTATTGGCAGGGAAAACTGCCTTTTAAACAATTGTCTTGATATCTATAGATTCTTGATATTCTCATCTTTGACTAGTGAAGTACCTTTGCAGTAGCTGAGGGTTACCTAATAATCGATCTAAATACTAAGTTAGGTGACTCTTGTCTGCTCAGTCCTAAAGAAGACATATCACAGACTCTGGGGCCCATGAAGCATCATGGAAAATGAGGTTGAAACCATGTACGGTACGGGATGAGGAGGAGTGCTATAAACTAAGCTTTCTGCATATTACATGATACCTGTGACTATGTGTTCAAACCTACATAAAGTCAACAAGGCATTTAGTAAGAGGGGTTGAGTTGGTGACACAGGAGGACTAAAGAGAAGAGAGGATAATGAAGGGTGTGAATTTGGTCACTATCTGTAATGTATGTGTATGAATTCCTCAAAAATTCATTGTAAAATGTATACAAAAAATTAAAAAGCATCTGAGAGTGACAAATGTAATAAAATACCAGAACATTCATACTTTGATTTTAAAATTTGTTATTTTAAACAACTTCTAATGTATAGTAATAAGAAACTGATCTACCATTGATACTTTGTGCTAAAAGCTGTTGTTTATGACACTGAATTCTCAAAGTTTCTGATTTAGCTCATAATCATTTTAGTTGAGAATCTTCACAGGTGTTTTTTGACTACAATTCCTTGACATAGAGTCATATCTTGACATCCAGGCTGGGTATTCATACTCAAGCAATCATCATGTCTCCACCTTTTAAGTAGGTAGAATATATCTATGCCTGATGCTTCAAACACTAAATATCACTGTCTTTAAAAAAAAACCATTAGTGGAAATTCAAACCATCTATAACATCCACTGAACAATTTATATTGTAGCAACTATGAAAATAAGAAAGCCATAACCCAGAGCCTATGCTTTATATTTACAGTACCAGGATACCATGATTGATAGACAGTTGACTAATTAAACTACATTTGAAACTAGACAGTTTAGGAGGCATAAGTAGTATAGTCTAAAATTGAGGTGAAACCCCAAGATATAGTTTGTGATAACATGTCTTTGTTTTGTTTATTTTATTGTTTCTCTAGAAAAAGAAAAGTCTCATTTGATTCCTGGATTACCTCATTGTATAAAATTTGCTTCTCTGGATACTAGCAAGAAAAGGAAAATAAGAGAATCATATATTTTGGGCACATAAACCTCAGATAGTCTGTGTCAAATTGGTAACAAATTTCAAAATTGAGAGTTTAGCCTGTGAATGAACAGTATTTATGGGAATGATTCAATATCAAGTCATTTTCTGAGATATTGTCATAATATTAAATTAGGCTGGGGAGCATATTCTACAGTTACTAAATTTCACTTCCACTGGGCAAAGGAGGGTGGGTAGCAGTATGGTATGCATAAAGAAAAGATTAGGAATTCTTATGTACACAAAGCTTGAGCACTTGAAGGAAAATATTATAGTTTCCACTTAAAATAGATTTAACCAAGTACAGGCCCAGGTATATACATTGTTTGATTTTACAAGTTTTCCAGCTCAAGAAAAAAAAAAGCAAAAACAACAGAAAAACAAAAAAAGCTATGTATAAACAGTACAGATTTACAGGAAAAAAATATGTATTTCACTTGTGTAGCAAGAACATTGTGATAAATAAGGGTTCATTTACTTCAATTTGTTGACAATAATCTGTGGAAATGATGATTTATCTTAGCAATATACATGCTAAAATTTGTTTATAGAATTATGTAAACAAGCAAAGGCTATATTTCCAAATTTAATATATTAGGTTGTTGGAATTGAAACTGTTACCAGGTAGGCAACAAATTAATCAACAGCATGAAATTTATACAGTTCAGCCCAACAACTAAGTTAGTTTTCGGTACTTATAAGTCACTTGCATTACTATCTAGATTGAAATCACCTCTGCGGCCTCTTCTATTCCATCAGCATTACTCTGTATAACGTATACAACTATAAGCCTTAAGGTCTGCTGTGGCTACTATTATCATTTGTATTTAATTACTGAATGAATTTATATATATATATTTACCAATTGTATTAAGATGAATGCATATCTATCAAGGCATTTTATACTTGCCCTAATTACACTGGTCATATTTGCAAATTTATATTCCCAAATGAATTTGGGAAGCAAAAAGATGGAAAAATTATCTGATAATTACACTTAAGTAAATTTTAATCGTTTTTCTCTTTTTAGAATTTCAGACTAGATAGAACTCATTTAAATGTTTTAACAAATTTTTGAGTATTTACTATCTAAAAAGGACTATGATAGGCTCCAGATCTACAATGTAGACAAAAGTCTTCTTTCCAACAGAGAGCTGAGGGAAGAAAATACAAAATTAACCGTCATCTCACCAATGCCCTGATTTTCAACTTAAGGAAGCTCTATGTAGCTGGGATGTAGAATTCAGTGACAATTAGGCAGGGAAGTCATTTCTCTCAATACCATTTGAAATGAAATTCCTACTGAAGAAATAATCTCCAGGAAAGTGAGAGATCCTACCTCAAAACCTAAAGGAGCAAGTAGTGAAGATAGACATGTAATGCCAGTCCCTCACTTCCATATACTTACAGTATACAGGTGTGAACACAGACATATAAGCAGAGGGGTTCCATTCCTCCATCACTAATCAGCCCAACTAAAAAAGAAATATTGAGTCCATTATCATTTTATTTGAAATACTGAACTAGAGTTAGAGGGACAAGAACATGCTTCTTTCCATTTTTAACTTGCTAATACCAGTAATTAGCTCAGTTTCTGTCTCTTATTCAAAATCTATTTAAAAAGTTTTTCTTTCTAAAATAAAATAATTGAAAGCTCCTATAATTCAGAATAATCCAATGTTTTCTTTTAATAACAGTAGTTCCAGGTAAATCAATTTAGAAGGATTTCAAGATTCGGGCCTTGTTTCAAATACTGTGGTATGTGTAGCATAGGAAATGGATTAAATAATCTAATGCCGACCATTTAAACTTTTAAAAAAATTATGTGTATGATTATTTTTTCCTAAATATATATTTGTGTACCATGTGCATGCTTGGTGCTCACAGAGGCCAAAAGAGAGATTTCCATCCCCTGGAACCAGAGGTATTGATGATTATATCTCACCATGTGCATAGCAGGAACTCATCCCTGGTCCTCTACAACATAAGTGTGTGCTTTTCCATCTCCTAGATGTACCTCAATAAGATTTCTTATACATTTGAATCTATTTAGACTAGTGTAACGTCAGTTTTACAGAAAGTACTAATCATGAAGAAGAGAAACCAAAAAACTGCCTGTCATATTTGGAAAGAATTGAATTCCTATCCTTTTAAATTTAATCATTTTACTGAATCACTTGGATAAATTATTAGAGTGGAAATTCCCTTCTGAGGTCTCTACATAGAGAACAAGTATACTCAGAGATATTTGAATTGCCAAGCACAGAATGCCTGCTGAGACAAGAGAACAGAATGTATATACTTCTAAGCAGAGGCAGTAAGATCTCAAAGTTCAAAGGCAGCCTGGACTACAAAGAGAGACTACCTCAAACTAGAACACTAGAGCTGGTGCAGCTGACACCTAAATGTGCATATTTATATATGCATTGTGTCCTCTGGCTTCAGACAGACAGAAGTTCTTACTTTGCTGTTGCATGAGTGTTAGGGAACATACCTCTGTTGATGTGTTATGCTTCTTAACCACCAGGGAAATGAGGACGAGAGTATTGATTGTATGTTCTGTTCTCTTCACATTTAAGATCAAAAGAACAAAACAGCTATAATTTTCATGCTATGAATTGGAAAGTATTGTGTAATTGTTTACTTACATATCATATCACTGAAAAATGCAAAATCATGAATAATAAAAATTTATAGAATGGAAAGAGCTAAGATGTTAAACATCTTCCCATACATAAAGGACTGGGAGAGTCATTGAAAGAACAGAGATTAAGGTTCTCCACATGACTCAGGATGCTTTTGAACCTTGTAGACTATTATGGGTCAGAACACTCCTAAGTTTTAAAAATGTTAATTTTGTTACTTAACTTTTTGCTTCCGGATTTGATGCTCCTCTCAGTTGTGTCTCAAATTCTTTAGTGAATGTGTTTTGCAAAGTGTCGCTTTTGCTCTGTTTGGATCCTGGAATAAACAGAAAGGAAAAATAAACAGAAACTCCTCATAGATGTTCTCAAGAAATCAATCAGAGATCACAAAAGTAACTTTCATCTAGTGTACTTGTTCACCCAGTCAATAAATTCATTGACCAAGGTGTGCCCATTTCCAGAGCCAGGTCTAATCAGCCATGGGAAACTATCTGTCTAGAATCTGTGAGATGTGCTTCATGTTTATTTGATCAGGACAGGCGATTTTCTGCATGAACTCCCTAGATGTATTTTTTTTTGCCAGTGTTGTCATCTAACAATGTAATATTTTCAAGTTCAGTAAAGCACAGTGAAGGCATTATACTAAAACACACTTGCTTTCAGCAATCGTAATACTCTCGCAAAGAGGAAACTTTCTCATGCATATTATTGAGCATAGACAGATGAAATCTTATTTAAAAAGAACATTGAGGATACTTCTTTCATTGGAGCCAAATGAAGAGACTTTTCTCTCAAAGTTGAATGACAAAGAAATAGGATGGAAATGTTGAAATGTGAAAATGTTGAAAGGAACAAAAGTAAAGAGGAAATCCTCCCTTGGTCAACTCATGGAAGCAATAGCTAAAACCCTCAGCAGAAAGGAAAACTTCCAACCAGGGATTCACCAAGTTGCATATGTTAAATAACAGGGGCAGGAACCATAGCTTTCCTCAATCCAATAACAAGATCCAAGTCAATATTTAAACACAAAAGTTCCTTTCAAGCCTCTCTATGTTGCTATATTGTCCTATGTTGTTTTTTTTTTCTTTTATAAAGCCACTAGTGTGATGCTGTGGGAACTATAGCCTTGTTTTATAATTTAAAGTTGGGTTGAGGAATGCTTCCAACTTTATTGATGTTACAAAGTCATGATCACTATTCAAGGCCTTTTAGCTTCCTCACAGATTTTAAGATCATTAGCTCATGATTTTTCTGTTTCTATGAAGAATTTATTGGCTATGCAGATAGAGATTTTTTTTTTTAACCAAAAGACTACCTTCAGTAACACAGACACTGTACCAGTATATATCTTCTCTGTGAATATGATGCACTATTCTTCTTTATATCTTTGATTTATTTCACTGACTTTTTGATGAAAATTACATTATCAATACAGAGATAATTTTGGCTTCCTTGGTTAAATACTTTTATCACTTAATGGTCCCATTCCGTGCTCCCAACTAATACTATTTACTTTTGAGCTGAAGAAGTCATTAATCACCTGACATTGATGCCATGTCTATACTACTAAACATTTAAAAATAAACAAGGGAGGTAACACAGGTGAATGTGCTAAGACAGATGATATTAGCATTATCCACTAAAGCCAGGAAATTGACTTGTCTGACTCAGAGTTCACTAAAGCTATACAAAAACAAGCATTAGGCATTTATCAACTTCTGTACTTGGTATATTTCCCTAGTACCCCAAAGTATTTTGGTAAATATCAAATGGGTAATGTATGTGCTTGTGTAGGTGTTGTGAATGTGAATAGCAAGCATATCATATGTTTTTCCATTTTATTTTATGTAAATATGTGATTTCCCTGAATGTGCTACTGTACACTACATTCATGCTGTGTCCACGTAGGCCAGAAGAGAGTATCAGGTCCCTCCAAAATGAAGCTACAAATAGTTGTGAGCTTCCATGTGAGTGGTGTAAATCCAGGAACCATGAATTTCCCTGAAAGATAAGTCAGTTCTCTCAACTACTAGCCATTTTTTTTCCAGCTAAACAGTTCATATATTCTCACATACTCTTCTTTTATCATCAATAATATTCTTTCAATATAATATTTTAGCTTAATACTATTTTAATAATAATTCTTTTGGCTATTCTCTCTTTTTATACATGTATTTATTTTGACTTTACTTAAAATTATTATACATTATTAATTTGGGATTTGGCTTCTATTTTATGAGTTTATTTTCTATCCTCAGCTTATAATTTCTATACTTTTATTTTCATGCTTTCCTTGCATTGCTACCATATATTTTAGGACGACATTGTTATTTACTTACTGAAAATTGTAACATACTAATTTGGATAGTTCTATAGTTATTGCTTTCACTTTACCATATAAACATGAAAGTTATCACAATCTACATGTATTAATGTCTAATCACAATGTAGACATAGAAAATATTTCCATGAAGAGTCAATTAGACTTATCAAATACTTTATTCACATATAATCTCAATATTATTGTTGCTATAGTTTTTCATTAAAATCAAATATTACATATCTGGTAGTACAAGTCTGTAATTCAAGCTATGAAGGCAAGTGAAGCTAGATGATGCCAAGTTCAAGAAATATATTGGCTGTATAGAATATTAAGGCCAGCCAGGACACCTCAAAATGTAAGAAGTGTGGATCTAGCTCAGTGTTAATTATGTTTGTTCATGTAAAAGGTCCAAAGTTAAATGCCCAGCACTAAAAAAACAAATATGAAATAAAACAAAAATCAAATATGACTCTACAAACTCATCCTACTTTATTTACCACGTTTTCAGTCCCTCTGTGGTTCTTCCTTTTATGGATTTTTAAGTGTTTACTCAAGTGGAAGGATGTGGGGTTTTGTTGTTTTGTCCTTTTAAAGGATATCTATGGCTAGTCCTTGGTCGTTGTTCCATGGATAGCAGATTCTCTAGTGTTTTATTCTCAAGAATGTTCTTTTTCACTCATTCATGGAATCTGGCAATGCAGTTTAGGACATGGGGTTAACTTCTATGCACTTTGGGTGTCTGATAGGTCCTTATCAGTTTTCTTTTGCTACCATGCCTTCATATGAGAGACTTTGTTCAATTTTTCTGTGAGTTTCCTTATACATAATGTGTTCTGTGCCTTAGTGTCTTTCACATCATTTTTTATCTCTTAGTTTCAAATTCAAAATTAGTATTTTGTGGGTCTATGGTACCCATGTGTGGGTGTGGGTCCTGTTGGACTGAGTTGTGGATCTAGTGTGTGTGGGCGGCTGGAACCACAGCTAGGGAGCAGAAGCGAGGGCATTTGAGTGAGTTCACTCCACATGGCGCTGGGTAGATGTTGAGCTATGAGAAGCCACCGAGCTGCACCTGGGTGTGGAGATGTCTCAGCCTGAAGTCCCACGAGGGCAGAGCTCCAGGGTTGGGGGTCTCTGGGCCAAAGCAGCTAGAAGGAGACTGGCCGGCCTCTGTCCTTGGGTTCCCAGACACCACTGGGAGCTGCAGAAGAACTGAGACCGAGGGTCCCTAAGGTGAGAGAAAGTCCATGGTTTTAAAAGTTTTATTGTCATAGTGGAAAGTAGATATAGCTGTACGCTATATCCTCATGGTGGGCCTGAAGTTAAATACCATTTGTAAGGAGGAGGGTCTGGGAAGGAATGCTTAATTGGCTACACCCTCTGGCCTTTAGGTATCTTACTAATATGGAGATCTCTTGAGGCTCTGTGGCCTGTAGTCATGCCCTCTACCTGTGGAAGGGCTGGTAAGGGCCTTGCCCTATGTGACTGAAAGGCATAGATCAATGGAGGTCTTAGGCCTTGTGTCAGGAGCCTGGAGTCTGGGAGCATGGTAAAACGCATGCTGTCCTTTGCAGGGATGCCTGTTGAGTCTCCAGCCATCTCTAGCCAGTGTGTGAGACTGCGGTAAGGGTATTCTGGTCCATGGCTGGGCATGTGTCTAGAACCACAAGACTCTGCGTGAGAACCGGCAGGAGTTCGGCATGCACCCAGAATCCAGGGTCCTGAAAAGCAGTCTAGTCTCCATAGAATTACATTGTTCAGTCACGTAGGCCAGCCATTGCAGCCCTTCCCAAAGTGCACAGGTAGAGGGCGTGACTAGAGGCCTCAGGCCCTAGGGATTTACACACTAATGAAGGCCAGAGGGCGGAGCAAATTAAGCATGCCTCCCCAGATCCTCCCCCAATTCTCTCCCTTTCTCCCTCCCTATTTAACTTGGGACTGCCCTGAGTTTTATGGGTGTACATCCAGATATATCCACCATCCACCATGACAGTAACCCTTTTGGAACCAAAGATTTCCTCATGTCATTGGGGCCTGCCACCACCAAAGCCTCAGGCCGCTGGAACCTTAGACCTTGTCGTACATGTGGGAAGCCTCCCCAGACTCCACCACTGTGTCCTCCTCTAATTTTTCCCACACCAGTGCTCCACCAGAAACCAAGCTATCCTTTCATAGTCCCACAGTATTTAATTTTACCAACTGGTAAATTTCTTTAATTTATCTTGTTTGTTCCTTCAAAGTATTTTGAATCTTACCACATTTGGAAACTTCAGAAAACATTCTTCAATACATTAGTTGTTCTCATAGCACACATTACTTCTGTCTGTGAGCCACATGATTGGGAATATTCAGTCTTTTGTTATTATGCACAAATCTCCAGGGCTCTGATTTGCATTGTTATCTCCTATCCCAGCATTCACTTTTCATAAACACTGCTGAGCTGTCCTCACAGGTACTGAGTCTGACATCTCTCATCTTCAGGATTCTATTTAAACAGTTCAATAGGAGCCTTAAAAATCAAGATATTAGATATTTCAAACACAAGATCTCTACTTTGTTCTTTTTATATTGCTTTTCTTTATTTATTGTATTGCATGTAGTACTGAATCACGGAAAGACATTCCCACATAGAATTTCCACAGTAAGTCTCCAGCTCTTTGAGGGCATGTTCCTTTCCATCCTATACTACTCTGACTTGGGATTGGACTCTGTTTGGATAATAGCTGCTAGCAAAAATAGTTTAAATAGAGACTTTAAAACAAGATAAAACAAAACAATATCCTAACTATGCATTTGCACTTACATCTCTGCTAGTGCCAGGAAAACTCTATAGGCAAGAAACATGGGAAATAAAAGCTGTGTCAATCAAACCATATCTGACAAATCCATACTATAGTACCCAGGTGACAGTCATGTCCCAGACATAGGAACACCTCCACTCAGGGTGATATGTCTCCTCCATAGCTAGCTAGAGCTGACAGCAGATGCAGAAGCCAGAACAGCCATGATGAAGCTATTCAAGCCTTGCACAGGGTAGCTGACCATCACAAGTCAATGGACTAAATATCAATAAATGACTGAGTGAATATGTGTACAGAGTGCTATATAGAATATTGTTTTATATCTTTTATTTACAACACATGTATCTACATATCTAATAAATTATATATTTTTAGTCTGAGAAACCAAATGCAAACTTGGAGAATTACTGAATACATTTTTTTCTAAATTTTAATTGAAACAATTTAAGTGCATTGTATAAATGTATGAGACTGCAAAACAAGACTTGGTGAACAAAAGAATATTCTGTTGTTTTTTTATGTGCTCAGTTTCTCCTATAACCATAGCAGTATGGAGTAACATGCTAAATATCAAGCTGAATATAATAGCATTTTGCTATCTATTAAACTTCTCTAACACTTACTGTTCTTTTTGTTTGTTTTGTTTTTCGAGACAGGGTTTCCCTGTATAGCTGTCCTGGAACTCACTCTGTAGACCAGGCTGCCCTCGAACTCAGAAATCTGCCTACCTCTGCCCCTCAAGTGCTGGGGTTAAAGGAGTGCATCACTACTGCCAGGCACACTTACTGTTATAAACAGCAAACCAAACAAGTTCCTAAGGATTATCTAGGTGAGATATTTAGTGAGCTCTACAACATACTTAGTCTGCTGTTGCTACAGACCCCTGCCAATCACAGAGGTACTTTCTTACCAAATTAACTAAACTCAGTATGCACACATTCACTATGTTTCCTGATATTTATCCAAATAAATAAAAACTAATAGTATACCTATCCCTTGTCCACATGCCTTAGGAATATAGTTCAATGGTAGAATTTTTGCCAAAAATATATGCCTTCTACTGACAGCAAGACATAAGATTTGCTCCTTGATATTGACATCAACTTCATTTATAATTCCCAAACATAGAAAGATCTTGATATCAGTCTACATGTAGTAGGGTAAGTATATGGGTAAATTTACTTTATAAATTCAGTCCACAAATGTTCAACACTAACTCAGACATCAGGATATTATACAACATGATAAACATAAGAGTTGTCAAGCTCAGAATGTGCACAGGGCATTTAAATGTCTATTTCTACATGAAAATAGCCATCTCTTTCATATTTGTTTGTTTTTGTTTATTCACTTTACATCCTGATTCCTGCCACCCACTCCCAGTGCCCCCATTATACAGTACCTCCCCCTATTTCCCCTTTGTTATCTCTGTCGGTGGAGGTGCTACCCACCTTCCCCCCTCCACAGCAAATAAAACCTCTGCAGGTTTAGGTGATTCTCTTTCACTGAGGCCAGGAAAGGCAGCCCAGTTAAGGGGACTTATTCCACAGATAGACAACAGCTTTAGGGATATCCCCCACTCCCATTGCTGAGGAACCAACATGAAGACTAAACTACATATGTGTGGAGAGCCTCGGTCCTTCCAATGTATGTTCTTTGATTGGTGGTTGAGTCTCTGAGAGGCCTCAAGGATCCAGATTAGTTCTCGGTAGTTGATCATCCTGTGGAGTTCCTACCCCATTCAGGCCCTAACATTTTCCCCCCAACTCTTCCACAGGAGTCCCTGAGCTCTATCCAATACCTGGCTGTGGGTCTCTGCATCTGTTTCAGTCAGCTGTTAGGAGAGGCTTCTCAGAACAGTTATGCTAGGCTTTTCGCTATAAGCATAAAAGAGTATCATTAGTAGTGTCAGAGATTGGTGCTTTCCCTTGGAATGGGTCTCATGTTGGGCCAGTTATTGGTTGGCCATTCTCTCAGTTTCTGCTCTATCCTTTGTACTGTCCCTGTATTTCTTATAGATAGGATAAATTTTGGTCCAAACGTTTTGTCTCTGGGTTGGTACCCCTATCTCTCCAATAGGATTCCCGTCTGTCTACAGAAGTGGCCTCTTCAGGTTCCATATCCACACTGCTGTAAGTCAGCTAAGCTACCCCACATTGATTCCTGGGAGCCTCCCCCATCCCAGGTCTCAGCATATCCTCCAGCTGTCCCCTATCCCCCAACCCTGCCAGATGCAGATTTCCATTTATTCTCCTGGCCTTCTGTCTCTCCACACACCTGATCATGAATGCCACCCCATTCCCCAACATTTCCCCTCACTGTCCTCTCTCTTGCCCAAGTCCCTCCATCTTTCTGCCTCCTATGACTATTTTATTCCTCTTTCTAAGTAAGACTCAAGCACCCTTGCTTGAGCCTTCTTTCTTATTTGTCTTCTTTGGGGCTGTGGAATATTGTGTCATTATCTTGTACTTTATGGCTAATATCCACTTATAAATGAGTACATACCATGCATATCCTTTCACCTCACTCAGGATGATAATTCTAAAGTTCCATACATTTGCCTGCAAAATTCATGATGTCTTTGATTTTAATGGCAAAATAGTATTTCATTGTGTAGATGTGCCACATTTTCATTATACATTCTTCAGCTGAAGGGCATCTAGGTTGCTTCCAGTTTCCTCCTATTATGAATAAAGCTGCTATGAACATAGTTGGACAAGTTTCACTGTGGCATTAGGGCATCTTTGGGGTGTATGCCCAAGAGTGGTATAATTGGGTCTTGAGATAGAGTTATTCCCAATTTTCGGAGAAACCACCAAACTAATTTCTAAAGTGATTGTACAAGTTTGCATTCTCATCATCAATGGAGGAGTATTCTAGATGCTCCAAATCCTTGCTAGAATGTACTATCACTTCAGGTTTCGACCTTAGCCATTCTGATAGGGATAATGTCATTGATGACTAAAATGTTGAATATTTCTTTAAGTGCTTCTCAGTAATTCAAAGTTCTTCTGCTGAGAATTCTCTGTTTAGCGCTGTACTCCGTATTTTAACTGGGCTATCTGGGTCGTTGATGTCTAGCTTCTGTGTTCTTCATATATTTTGAATACTAGCCCTCTGTCAGATGTAGGGATAATGAAAGGATCCTTTCCCACCCTACAGGCCATTTCGTAATATTGACAGTGTCCTTTGTCTTACAGAAGCTTTTCAGTTTCATGAGGTCACACTGATCAATTGTTGATCTTAGACCCTGAGTCATTGCTGCTTTCTACAGGAAGTTGTCTCCTGTACCAATGAGTTCAAGGCTATTTCCCACCTTCTGTTTTATTAGATTGGCTGTATCTAGTTTTACATTGAGGTCTCTGATTCACTTAGACTTGACTTTTAAGCAGGGTGGTAGATATGGATCTATTTGCAAATATCCAGTTTAGACCAGCACCAGTTGTTGAAGATGCTTTCTTTTTTCCATTGCATGATTTTTCTTTCTTTGTCAAAAATCAAGTGTTTGTAGGTATGTGGGTTTATTTCAGGGACTTCATTTCGATTACATCACTCAATCTGTCTGTTCCTATACCAATAATATGTAGTTTTTATTGCTATTGCTCTGTAGTACAGCTTGAGGTCAGGGATGGTGATACCTCTAGAAGATTTTTTTACTGTTTAGTATTGTTTACAAAAGATGAAACAGCATATAATGAGAAAATTCAAAGAATTATTCAGTCTTACTTCAAAAGATTTCTAAATAATTGGAAAGTTTTAATGAAATTGATGACTTTCTAGAAAGATATCACTTACCAAAGTTAAATAAAGACCAGGTAAAGTATTTACATAGCTCTATAGCCCCTAAAAAATTAAAAACAGTCCTTAAAAGTCTACTCCATCAAAAATGCCTAAGGCCAGCTTGTTTTAGTGTAGAATTTTACCAGACTTTCAAAGAAGAGCCAATGCCAATATTTCTCAAAATATTTCACAAAATAGAAACAGAAGGAACACTGCCAAACTCATGAAGCCACAGTCATCCTGATACCTATTTAAATGGTAAAAATGGCACTTTGTAAGTGATAGGAAAGAATTCAATGAATTTATTGACTGACTGCTATGCTCTCTGTAACATTTGGAATTAATTCTCTGAAATTATATAATGCAATTCTCTGGAAAGCAGGTATCTAAAATGTTTTAAAAATGAAAAGATAACTAGGTGCTGGATGCATGTTTATATCAAGGATTTAATGATAATGATACAAGAAGATGCAGAAGAAACCAATAACCATCATATACGTTACTTATAAATTTGTACCTCTCTTCCTTTTAAAGAAAAGTTTATGTTAAATAAGCCATTGTAACACTTTAGAATATTTCTAAAGGCTTTCTTTGATAAGGAAAGGAAAAGACTACATATAAATTTCCAGACTGTGTCTCCACACTGTTCCTTTTAATTCTTCCAAGTAGCATTGATGGTGTTATTAAAGCATTTAGTATCTATTTTTATAGGTAAGTAAAATGGCATGCTGAAGTTATTAAATCATTTGCTGTCTATTTTTATAGGTTGGGGAAATGACATCCTGGAGTTATTAAACCATTTAGTGTCTATTTTTGTAGACAGGCAAAACCATATTCCAGTGAAGTTGTTCGCTGAATCCTTAAATGAAAAGCTGCTAAATAACACAGAGTTAAGCTCGCAAAAGTAATCTAAAACTATTAAGTGACCTCAATACGAATACTTCTGATTCCTAATTGTATTTAACTATTAAAAGTTATAATGAAATTATTATTTTTGACATTTCCAGTCTCACAGTCTGAGAGTTCAATACTAAACATCAAAAACAGGTATTTAGTAATGGAACAAATATTGATCAAAGCAAAAATTGAACTACAATAAATTAGATGAATGAAAAATAGGAAATAGAATGAATATGTATGTTGGGGAAGTAAAATAACGGGTACCTGGGGCTTGAGTGAGCAAGAGGACTTGTTCTACGTACATGAAGATCTAAGTTCAAATCCCAGATACCCACTGTCTAATAGGAAAGCTGTCTAATAGGAAAGAAAAGATATGTGTCGTTCAATGCTTTCTCCTGAGAGGCTCTGCCAGAGCCTGACAAATACAGAGGTGGATGCTCTCAGCCAACCATTTGACTGAGCATAGGGTCCCCAATGGAGGACTTAGAGAAAGTACTGAAGGAGATGAAAGGGTTTACAACCCCATAGGAAGAACAACAATGTCAACTAACCAGACCCCCTACCCCAGAGCTCCCAGGGACTAAACCACCAACCATAGAGTACAAATGGAGGGACCCATGGCTCCAGCTGCATATATAGCAGAAGATGGTGTTGTTGGGCATCAATGAGAGGAGAGATCCTTGGTACTATGAGTGCTCAATGCCCAGTGTAGGAGAATGCCAGGACAAGGAGGCAGGAGTGGGTGGATTGGTAGGGGAACACCTTGATAGAAGCAGAGGGAGGAGGGATAGGATAGGAGGTTTCGGGGCATGACTAGGAAAGGGTATAACATTAGAAATGTAAAGGAATAAAACATCCAATTTAAAAATTTTAAAAAATGGTTGAAAGTGACAAACAAAAATTGTGAGCTTGAAGAAGTCAATGATGTGCTCTTAGCTGCCTCTACTTCGCCTTCACACATGACATACAAAGAAAATGTGAAATCATTCTAGGCAGTGCAGTTTATAGATTTATATTCTCCACTTACACATACCATACCAGGAAGAAGTTGGATTATTAAATCTTGATTAATTCTATGTCAGGTAGACAAGTCTTTTGAAAGAGAGAAGATTGTATGGTGCAGAAAAAATCCATCACATTGAAGCGTTGGAAAATCTAGGACTCTTTACACTTATTCACACACTTATTTAAGGCTCTTGTTTGACTTCCTAGTATTAGTAGAATATACCTTTAGAGTATAGGCATCATGCATAGAATTATAAGATCCAAGAGCATGGGCTATTTGTCTGTTTTAGAAGCATTCAGTCTAATTCTGAAAGTAAATGGGTATGATGTCAGTCATGGTTTTTTTTTTTTATTTTGATAAAAATAGTCATATCAGGTATTTTTCATTTTGGGTATTTTAAGATAGGACTTTTTTTTGAAACAATCCTGGCTGTACTAAAAATATCTCTGTAGATCAGGCTGACCTAGATTTCATAGAGACCTGCTTGCCTCTGCCTCTCAAGTGCTGGAATTAAAGGCATGCATCAGCACACTGGGCAAAAATATTCATATTATTACGTATTTCTCTATATTAAGTCCCATCAGTTATTTTTTAGATATTCCTTAAAGAGATGTAGAAGAGATAATAGTAAAAGTAGGAAAAATATAACCCAAGGTTCCTGTGATGCCTCTTGAATATTACAAAATAAATAGTGCATCATCAAAAAATGTGTTTAAAAATTTTTAAACATTAATTATTTCTGAAAGTTGCCAAAAAACCCTTACTCATTGTTTATATTCCAGAGTATGTATACTATTCTTAACTTTAGCAAGAGAATCTTCTATTTTTCAGTAGACTGTGACCACAGCAGAGACTCAACCCAAATGTGGTACTCTGTGACTTGGAATGTGTAGCCATAGGTGGACATTGATATAAAATACCTTGCCCTTCCTAGGTTTAGGGACTACTAGAGGAGAGGAGACAGAAGGCATGGAGGAACAGAAGTATGAGAAGGAGTGTTTTGAAATGCTGTACCTTACATATAGCATGACTGTTGTACATGTGATAGCTCAGTTGCTATGGTTACCTGTCCAAGATCTACGTAGTGCAAGTTCCATCATGGATGAGGAGCTCATTCGGCCGTCATCTAGTTGGTTTATTTTCTTTGAGTGCATAGCAACTGGAAGGATGCTCATATTTCAGTGGTTGTATACATACCCACATGTATATGGTCAGCACTATCCAGATTCAGTAGCTTAGATTTTAAAAGGAAAGCATGTCAGAAGAGCATGTTGAAAAGAATGTATTAATCTATGGTTAGTTGGAGCAGAGGGTAGGTAATTTGATCCAGATAGATTGTACATATGTATGTATAAAAATTTCAAAAAATATATAAACTATTATTATAAAAAATAGAAAAGGAATAAAAGAAGAAAATAATATCAGAACAAATCAATGGAAAGAAATGTGAAAAATAACTACCCTTTGATATTTACTACAAAATTTGTTCTATATTTTTAGGACTAGGTTTGATAGAGTTTAAAAAGTAGTAATTCACCAGCATCATGTAAGACCTATAATAATTGTCTACCACCCAGTTATAATTTTGATGTTTGTTTCTACCAGCATGAGTCTCAGCCTAAGTTGTTGGTCTTTCTTATTAAATTTCCTCACAAGAACTTCTTTACCACATTTGTGGCTGCATGTTTATCTTTTAAGGTGGTGTCATTGTATAGCCCTGGCTGGACTGTGTGACCCAAAGCTTGGATTGATTCTCTCTGTTTCCTGAGTGCTGAGACTTTAAGAGTCTGCCTAAGTACCTTGCTTCCAACACCTCTTATATCAGACATTTCAGTCAAAAGAAATGGATCATGCAGTTATATGATAGATCAAAGTGTATTTTACATGAATAGATCTCAGAGACCAGTATTATGTGAAACTCTAATAAATTACTTAGCATTATAATTTTGCATAATAAAGAACAAGCATGTGGCATATTATTTAAGTTTTCATATTGAGCTTGGATTATATATTGAGATACATAACTAGTCTCAGATGTACAGAATGCTGAAGGTGAAACATGCCACTATTTTCTAGGGTAATTTTTTCTTTATGATTGATGGTATAAAACATTATCTCAATGTTAAAATATATAAACCTGATATATATATATATATATATATATATATATATATATATATATATATATATGTGTGTGTGTGTGTGTGTGTGTGTGTGTGTGTTTGTGTGTGTATGTGTTCATTCATGTATATTTAGTTACTTAATTTAGATAAGCAGATGTTAAAGTATATTGTCTGTTCCCATCTATCTAGTCTTCTCAAGGTCATCCTTGCCGTAGCTCAGCTTTTTCCAGAAACTGTAAAGATTAGCTGATATTATTTTCTGCTGTCTATCATTCCAGATTGATTTTGAAAAAGTATCAAGAAAATCCTTACTGGTTTAGGTTAAATTTCTGTTAGCATATCATACAAAGTTTATAGTAGTTTCCTTAACAGATAAAGATCATGGCAAATTCTCTCATATTCAGTGTGTGTCCATGCTTATGTTTGTGCGTGGGTGTTCTTACATGTTTGAGTGTGTGTGTGTGTGTCTGCTTGTGTGTTTGTGGTGCATGAATAGGTGTGTGTAGGTACACACACCTATGCATGACATGTAGAGACCAGAAGTCAGTATTGTGTATCTCGCACTTACTTGTGCATTCACCACTCACTCTTTGGCACAAGTTCTCTCAATAAACCTGAAGCTCACCAGTCAGCTGAACTGGCTTGCCAGTGACTACTTAGGACCTTCATTTCCCTTTCTTTAGTGATAAAATTACAGATGTGTACCTCTGTGTCCAGCTTCTTACGTGAGTTCTGGGAACCCAAGCTTGCATCCCACTTTGGTGCCCACAGTCAACAGTTTAAAAAAAGTATTTAACTTTTAGCAAATTCACCGGTAGACTCATAATGAGTTAGCATGAAAGGGATCAAAGATTTGAGAGTCAACAGTCTTAATTAACCAGAGAATAGAAATGTTAATATGATGCAACTCTTATCATCTCAGAGAATACGCTACCATCCATAGGACTGATATAATAGTTCCTTTAAAACTATGACTAGGATGCAGTGAAAAGCTTAGAGATATTATTTTTACATTTCACATGCTTAAAATCATCAGACATTATTATTCTTTAATGGCCCTTGGGAACTGAATTATATATAATGAAATTCACGAAAATGAAGATACCTAATGTAAAATACAATTGAATTTTTTTCTAATGTTTTGTTTAGGACAATGCACTTTCCCATTGAAGGAGTTTAACTATACACTTTCTCTTCCCTATTTTGTTATAATTCCTTGTGGTCAGATAGAAGATCCCTACACCAGGACCATTTTTTTTTTCCTCAGAGACATAAAAAGGTACAGATTTTAGTATTTTTTAAAAGTTACATGTGGATATTCTGCATCCTAAAGCCAAGTTAATTTTCTTTTAATGGGCCTGGAACTTTTCCAAGATTAAATTGGAATTTTGAATCTGATTTTCTGTAAAGGAATTGATACTTTACATCATGGCTTTTTTTTTTTTTAACTATAAGACTTAAGTCATCAAAAATAATGCTTCTTGGAGAGTTTATGCTTACAGCACTGGGAAATAATTTGTTAGAAGTAGCTTGACTTTCAGAATCTCCAGCATGAATATTTTCGGGACATGTTCCTTGGCCATCTTCTAGAGAAGATAAATCCAGTTAAAACACCCACTTATAACTCCCTGACTCCTTCAATTTAAGGCACAGCCTTGGCTGAGAAGAGGATCATGCCAGAGACAAAAGGCTCATGATGAATGATCCAGTCGGGTGAAACTCCCACTCCCCCAAGTTAAATTGTGTATGAAATATGTAAAAAGGGTTTATCTACTCTCTCCAAGGAAGTAAGACTTTGATAAACGACAAAATGGATTCCAAAATGCAACAAACTGAAAGTGGCCTAGGACATAAATGTTTGTGGCCTATCTACAATAGGGAGACCCTGGGAGATGCACAACCCAGATACAATTTATGGCTTCATCTGATTTTCAGTGTACTACAGCAAGGAACACTCAATTAAACCTCAAGCATCACATAAAAAGAAGAAAGTAGTGGAGAAAAAAAATTAATGAAAGGTCTTCAGTAACTTGACAAAGATATTGCTGTTTCACGTTTGACAAATAAAATCTGATAATTTTTCTTAATTGATTTTATGTTTTCACTGGTTAAAACATACGAGAAAAATGTATGGTAAGTAAGCACTGAAAAATAGTACAGAGGGAAAAAAACAAATAAGAATAGCTATTGTCTTAGGGTGACAACATTCATCTTTTTTTTTCATTTTTTTCTTCTCTGCACTTCTTTTTCAGCATGATAGTAACTGCCCTTGCCAAGTTTCTGTAGGCATGTGTTCATCAGAGACACAAATATAGACAACTCACTGAGGTCAGAGACACGCTATAAAATTTTTAGCTTGAAAGAACCAGACAGGGCTTAAACAGCTTTTATTCTGTAGTTCTAAGAGACGGATTTGCATATGAATAAAAGCAGATAGTTTGAACACATTTCCAAAGGATTGACAAGGCAACTCTATGCAAAACACTAAATCAGTGTTCTAAAGAAATCCACCAAGGAAAACCATCAAAAGATTCAAATTCCACATTTGACAAGTAATGTCCTTTGTTTCAGTGTACGTTTCTTTTTCTAGTATTTTAATTAATATGAGATTTCCACACTGGTCCCCTTCCTCACTTCTTTTCCATCCTTCTCAGCAGTTTGGTAAGATGTGGGGAAATAACATACAAATTTAGAGAGAAGAAGCAGAAACCCTTCAACCCTTCAGTAGAGTAGATACTGTCTACATTTTTCCAAAATCCAAGTAGAAAATGGCGATCTCTAGGAAAGGAAGATTTGCTAAACAATATTTAATTATCATGTGCTTATGAAAATATTGGGAAGGTATAAAAACTTTTGAAAAATTACAAGTGAATCTTACTATTACAGTATTAAGTACATTTTCAACTTTGTTAATAATATAGTGCAATTCTGTCTGTCTGTATCTCTCTCTGTCTCTTCTCTGTCCCTCTGTTGCTGTCTCTGCTCTGTCTTTGTCTCTCTGTGTCTCTGTGTCTCTGTCTAAGTCTCTGTCTCTGTCTCTCTGTGTCTCTGTCTCTGTCTCTGTCTCTGTCTGTCTCTGTCTCTGTCTCTCTCTCTCTCTCTCTCTCTGTGTGTGTGTGTGTGTGTGTGTATGTGTGTATGTATTCCAGTGTCTGTGGTACATTCATGATGAGTATGGAAGGATATGGACATGGGTGAATGAACATGTGACCATGTGTGTGCACTAGCAAATGTGGGTCAAAGGCCAATCAAGGTGGCATTTTGGCATGGTGGTAGATAAAGGCTTGTTTCTAAGGTACAAATATATTGGCCAAAATATTGCCAGGTAGGCTAGACTTGCTGGCCAGAGATTCCCGGGGAAAGGATTACTGATTTGTGCCTGCCACCATGCCACCCAGTTTTTTATGCCTTATATAATGCAAACTCAGGTATACATGTTTGCCTGGCAAAGAGTTTACCAAGTCGGTTGCCTCCCTAGCCCTCATTTTGTTTTGTAGATGAGAAAGATGACACACAGAACAGCTAACTCAGCTCTGGCTTACCTTTGTGACACTAGAGCTGAAACTGCCTTGGTCTCAGCATAGGTGTGTATCATGCACATCTGCTAACCTCTGCAGAGCATTCAAAGGCACAGAAGATGCACAACAGCAGTTTATTTGATGAGTAGGTGCCACATATTTTCAGAGGGTGACAGATGTGACCTCAGGAGCAAGATCATTCTGTTACCAGAAGTAAGTTTCATCACACCCTCTTTGCTTTATGAGGCTCCACATAGTTTAAGTATAAAGCTCCATTTGTTTCAGTTAACAACAACATGATGATGTTAGCCTAAAATTAGCGATGTTTGGAGTGCATCTGAAACCTTATCAATGTTCGCCCACTTACAGGGTTCAGAAAGTGGAAGATTTATTTCCCATGCCTGACATGTAAGCTTCATTTCATTTCTCCTGGGAATCTCCGGAGTCGGATTCCACTATATTTGTCCAATGGCATATGCCTTACTTGGCAATACAGCATTGCATTGTAATGTAAATGAGCAAGTGTAAGATTCTATTACAGGCATATCCATGAGGAAAATTGAGTAATGTTTTACAGTTTATAAAGAACATGAAGGAGGAGAAATTGTGGAAAGTTGAGTCAAGACTACGGTAGGCCCACTCACTGAGGAGCCTCTGTACTGTGATAACATCACCTTTCTCCACCTATCACCTCTTAGAAGACACTTAAGAGCCATGGGAGAACATAAACAGACAGTGAAGCAAGAGGTGAGCCTAAATATTGTGTTCTGAGGATATTCTCCAACTTCCTATGTGCTTCCCATCAGGATCAATACTCTATCTCCATGATATAAGCCTGCATCTGAGGTTTTGCTATACGTTATTAAATAAAACAATATACTAAAGAAATTTTGACTGAATATCAGTTTTCTGCTAAGAACAACTTCACTGTAAAAATTCTACTAACCTCTGAGTACAACCAAGTGCTCAGTAGCAGAAAACTTGATGCCTATGTTCTCTTCTTAATAATTTAAAGAAACATATCTTTGCATTGTTGACTCCCTGCTTTTGCCCTATATGCTAATAGCCATTCTGTATTGCCAAGTAAGGCATATGCTATCGAGTAAAGGTAGTGGTATCTTACTTTGGAGATTCCAGGTAGAAAATGTCCATCCTCTCAAAGAGAAGATGGGAAAAGGGGAAGGAGGCATGGAGGGGATGACTGGAAGGACAGTGTTCAGGATAGAAAGGGAATAAAAAAACAATGACAACAACAAAGCCTTTTGAAAAGCTTTACATTACAAATGCAGAAAACAGAATAGGTAAGTTATCTTTTTCTAGAAAAAGCTGGGAAATCTAGAATTTCAGCGTGCTAAATGCTTCCTCTCTTGCACTCCTCATGGAACTCTCTATGTACAGCTGTTCTTTGTAAACACCGTGAATTTCATCAAATATGTTGAGCTTGTGAGTTAGTAAAACTTGATAAAGCTCTGAAACCGCTCTCGACTTTACCTGGCTCTCTTTAATTAGATTGTTCAGAACACTATTGGCTAATGTCATTCCTCCTGGGTTGCAATTAACTTAATCCAAAGTATCCTTCAGCCTTTAGTGGGCTTTTGATACGGGAGTGTTGTTTTGTTCAAGCTATCTCAAACTCATTGATCTGATGGGTCCTGGGTAACACTGATAATGGAGATCATTCTCTCCAATTAATTTTAACTACTTTTTGGCTTTTGATGAAGTGGATAAAATGGATACTCATCTATATTGTATCTTTCTTTAATAACTTCCTTTATGAAGGCATTTTAGATAAACTAATTTTCAAATAAATATATTTTCTATAAATACTCTTGAGAAAATAATAATTTTCAAAATTCTTTCTTGTGTTCTTTTACTATAAAGGTGACCATATTAAAAATATAAATGCCAGGAGTAGCATTTAGGATAGAATTATTCAAACATAGCCTTTGGTGAGTAATGAGCTGAGGGAATCTCCATTGCAGGAGAATGAAGAGTATGTGCTAGGCATACTCTTCACAACATTTTCAAAACTTCTGTCCTATTGTGTAACAACCAAATCTCTTTACACTATTACTCGTCACGTAATGTATACAATTGCCCTAAGTTTAGAATTGCTAACTTAACATATACAAGAATTATTCAGACAACTGTTATTCCAAGTGTAAGTGAATGTAATTAGGAAAAGACTTCATAGAATTTTCTATAACATACATGTATAAGAATAAATAAGGTGACACCTTATGCTGAAGACATTGATCTGCATTTTATTTATGACTGAGAGAAAGAAATATCAAATGTCTTTTTAAAAAGTTTAGAAAAACAAACTTTGCATGTTAAGTTTTCACAATGTGTTAGGAGACATGCTAGACTGTCACATATGTTACTCAATTAATTTTCATAAACACTGCAAGATTTATGAATTTTTTGCTTTGCTTTACTTTGTTTCTGAGAAAACCAGCTCACTAGTGTTACAACTTGAATTTTAATGCACATCTGGGTCATGTTAAAACTCTGCTTGTTACCTTCCAACACAAAAGAGGTCTGTGAGACAATATGTTAATGTAATTGGTTACAATATAAATGGCTTACAGAAGTTATGAATAATAAATCTTGTCAAAATTATTAAGAAACAAAATATAAACTAAGTTACAATGACCACAATTAAACAAACTGGTGTGTATTTGTATGTGTGTGTGTGTGTGTGTGTGAGAGAAAGAGAGAGAAAAAGAGAGAGAGAGAGAGAGAGAGAGAGAGAGAGAGAGAGAGAGAGAGAGAATGTATACTGGGTATTTTTAGAATACACAAGATTTGAATGGCTCCTGCAAACAAAATTAGTCATTTTTGATTGCTGAGGATATGAAGTGAAATTGTCATGAACAGCACTTACTATGTATCTGCGAATGAAAAGTATAAAATATATATGCAAAGAATTAATTTGTGGTCTTATATGCATGAATCCCCATATATAAAAGTCCTTTTAAAATCAATAATTTATTCTAGTTTGAAAGAAAATAACATGCTGAATTTTAATAGCTTTTTAATGTGAGAATGTAGGGTGCTTTGTTGACCTCAAAGAATACAATGTGTTTCTCTGAGTAGGAGATTTAGAGAAAATCTTCTGTATTGCTGCTTCCTGAAAAGACCAGATGAATGGAACATGAGTATTGACTCAAACAGTGACACTTGAGAGCAAGACAGTAGACTTCCCTCTCTGAAGGGAGATGCTCTATGTAAAACCATCTAGTGTACCTGCAGTCAAGACAGGACCTGGACAAGACAGAGAACAGCACATTGTCCTCTGGCTGAATTAAAATGTAAGGCAATTTCTGTTTCTTGTCCAAGTATTTATCATTTTGCTACTGGATTATTTCTAAAACACAGATTCATAGGTTCAGAAAGTATTGCACAGCAACCAGAAATGTCAATCTTTTGTTACAAACAAGCAAATGATGTCTAAAAAGGAGAAATATCATCCTTAGATTCACTGAAGAAAAAAAAAACAAAAGAAAAAGCCTAAAAGAAAAGAAAAATGCTCATAGAACTTAGTGTGAGCTCACATCTGACTAGCCAACATTTGGAGAATTTTAAGAATTGAATTTAGGAAGCTAATTGCCATGTGAGTTTGCTTTGATCCCTCAGAGGAACAGTCAGTTTCTCCTATCTTCAGGGACTGAGTTATATTTGCAACTTTGAGCAATGGACCCACTCCACACCTGCTTCCATAGCCTGGGAGATTCTTGATTGAATTTCAAAGGCCTGGCTGCAAGGTCCCCAGAAAAGTCAGTCCTTTGGTACTGACAAGCACCTTTTGAAAAGATTTACATGTCAAAGAGCTTCAGAGAATCCTGAACCACCTTTAGGAATACAGGTGTTCTAAAAGCAGAGAAAGTGAAAGCTGAGGGGATTGATCAAGATGAGAGCAAGGCTAATGACATCCTATCAAAGGAGAGAATCAAAATATTATGGTTCTTAAATCAATACAATTATTAACATTTGAGCTTCAAGTTTTATAGTTTAGATTTATACATATACCCAAAGAAAATTATTTAGTATTTAAACATAAGTACTTTTCTTCCATTTTTGAAACAGCCATTCTCCTCCTGTCATAATAGCTATGATTCATTACTGTTAGCTTCTTTTGCACTTAACAAAATAACTTTTGTTGCATGTTACACTTGAAAAGAATTTAAGGTTGGACTTAGAAACTTTCTTCATCAGTTTTATTTGCTCTAATTAAAACAGGATTAGTTGATATTCACAAGTCATTTACAAAAACACATTACTGCATTCAGAGAAAACATCTAATTATAGAAGCGAGTGGGGAATTGCAAGGCTTCAAATTTACCCTAATATTTTCTTTACACCATCATTTTCAAAGCTTCATTAATAAATGCTTATTAACACCCTCTGTGGATGAGAATCTGGGTCCCACACTTAACTCTGTCTTTTAAATGTAGCAACAGAATTTCCTAGATGAATGTAAGACTAGAAATAGGAGGAAGCAAGGGAAAAAGTGAGGTAGTGAGGGAGG
>NW_021604657.1:1605561-1639077 GCF_004785775.1 Grammomys surdaster
GGGAGGGAGGGAGGGAAGGAGGGAGGGAGGGAGGGGGGAGGGGGGAGGGGGGAGGGAGGTACATAGTCTTCATATTTTTAAAAAGCCAGTAACGTTAATAATCCCTTACACCATCTAGCTCCATGTACCTTAAACACAGGATTGGTAATGTTTTGAACTCCCCCTGCTTCTGTTTTCTGACATTGACATTACTTCCTACATAATTGAAAAAGAATTCTTCACTCAATTGCCCGTCGTTATGTCTGCTATTATCTCTAAACCAAACACAAAATAAATAAGGCTGGAGTTTGAGAAAGGGTAATGGTAAACTGTCACTGTCTTGGGTTTTAGGTGATGGATTCTTGTTAGATTTTGCTATGAATTCCAGGAACAATAGCAGTCTCCTTGTATATTTATTTTAGTTGTGTCAATATCAATTGAAGGCAAGCAATAGAAAGATAGATATAGAAAGATATGCCCCTAAATAAAAGGATTGACAAAAGAAATATTTAAAAGTAACCCTGATTAAAAATACATCAAAACTTAGAGCCAAAGTAGATCTTAGTGGCCCTGCTTTGCACTTTTCTGTGTACCTGGAAATATGTTCAAGACCAGGTCCCCAATTTAAAAATAACAACATATTAAAAACTTAGAACTGAACAAAATTAGGAAAGAAAATTTCTATTTCTTTTCAACCAATGTTTTATGGAAAAAGACATCTGAAATAGCATCTATCTGTGTTTTCTGATCATACATAGAAAGACAGACAGCCTTGATCAGACTTAGAGAAATAATTGAGTGCATATGTAACCGTAAGCTAAAGTGAACAAGGTAACAAACTATAGAAGTATAAATGCAAATAGATAACATATAAGTAGCTTAGGATGTCAGTTTAACACATCTCTTCTTATTTATATTTATGCTTATGTGTTATTTACATATACATATATATTTTTATATTTCTTTACATATTTATAGAAGTATAAATAACTCTCTGTATTACTAGATCTATCTTCAATAATTTCCAGATGTTGATAGTCTCAGAAAATGTATTTAATGTGGTCAACTTTACTTACAACTTCCCCTAAGCAGACCAGTTCCACTGAATAATATTTGTTTTGTTTTTCATTTGTGTTTTTGCTTTCAACATTTTATGATATTGATTACATTTTAAGCCTATGGTTAATGTTAGTAATTAATACTGCTATTGTAGGAATTGAGGCTGTTGTAGAAATTACAGTATGAACATCTATACATGTGCTAGCTAAATGAATATGAATAAGGACTTAAATATTCCATGATCCATGTAGTACGGTATCTTTAGCAATAGAGTCTTATCATCATGAGCAGGAGAATAACCAAGGACATTTGCAATAGTCTATAACATTTGGGTTACTTTGTGATCCCAGTGGCTAACAATTCTTTACTCTGAATCAAAAATATTTCTTAAGGTTTAGTTGTTTTAATTCTCTTGGGGAATTCAGTTTAGGATGATACACATTTTATTTTTTCCTTTGAATGTATTGTTCATTTGGAATCTGGGATTTTAATTTTTTAAAGAGACTTATGCTGTCTGTTTACTTATTGGTTTTTATGACCAAGCTCATTTTAACACATCTCTCGTTTTAAAATCTCTTTGCTTTTGGTATTTTCTATTGCTTCTTATTCTGCATTTAGGATTGCTTGTGTTTTTACTAATCACACAGCTGATCACTTCTTGGGATTTAAAAATCTGAAGATTTATGTTGCTTGTTAATTCTATAAAGTGCTGTGTGTTGGGCTTTGGGAATATTTGCTTCCCAGAGGAACCACTTCCTAGTGGAAGTTTAGTTCCCAGTTCGGGCATGTTGAGATGTTGTGCCTCTGAGAATTGTTGATCTTTAAAATAAATTAATACCCTTTATTGTATAGCCTCATTTTATTGGACAAGGTTTGTTATAATAAAAGAGGTTTATTAACTAAGCCTGGAGCATTCCTTCAGTATCTGTCCTGTAACATGTGTTTCCATATGTATCCACTGAATACTTATACATATCATGCAACCCCATCCCCCAGCTGTGATTCTGAAAAAGACTCTCTGAAAGTGTAGTTACCTGATCTCGAATGTTGTTTTCTAAGGCTATGACTGAAATATACCTTTTCTCATATAAATTATGTGACCTCAATTATTTTGTTATAGCTATTTAAAATGTGTTAAGGCCCAAGACGAAGACATTTTAAAATATTTTCTGCCTTAATTTTTCTCTACTAAGTTCACCTTGTCATCTAAATAAAATATATAAACTCACTTCATTCTATTTATTATTTGCTCATTTTTATTTTATCTCTTTGCTGTCTATATTCTGAATAATTTCATTACATTCATATATATATATATATATATATATATATATATGTCTGCACACATATAAGTATAATCTTGCATTTCATTTCTTAGGGTATAATCTATTAGACAATTTACATTTATTCTTTATTTTTAAGTGGGTTTGTATGTGTGTGTGTGTGTGTGTGTTTGCACCAGTACTTGAGTAGAAGTCAAAGGACAGCTTACAAATACTAATTCTTACCACTCACCGTGATGTTCCAGTGGCCAAACTCAAGTCATCGGACTTAGTGGCAGTTGCCATTACCTGCTAACCCATCTAACTGTTCCAATATTTATACATCTTTAACATCCATGTTTGTGTTTGTTATTCCTCCCATGCTCTACATCATATCCTTAAACAGTAACTGTACACACACTACACTTCCATTATTAATTCAGGTATCTAAAAACTATGTGGATTTAATTCTCACTTACATGGCCTTTCACAGTTTATCCACTCTTACACTTTCTAGCCTTTGGAAATGCCCTTGCTAGGATGCTGAAAAGGAAAGTCAGTTCAAGCTCATTCTGCCATGAGAGTATCCCTCATATTGTGTAAGGCAGAAGGTCATAAAGATTTTGTTTTCAATAACACGCTAGAGTCAGCAGTTGGTATAAGAATGGCACAGGATCTGGAACTGATGCTGTGGTTTCCTGTCTCCTCTAGGGGTACCCGGGAGACACTGGGTACAGCCTGGAGAGGAAGTCAGGAACAGAAGTCCACAGTCCATGTTTCATGTCAGGGCGTCTGCAAGCCAGGCAGGAAGAGGAAAACCGAGCCTGGACAAGTAGGATTGGTCCAATTGGGAGCTAGTGACTAGTACCAGAAGGACAGGGGGAGAGAAAAGACCTTCTAGATACTTAGTGACACAGGCCTTTAGGCAAAGGCTTTCCCGGTATCAATCTTTTTTTTTTTAATCTTTATTAAATTATTTTATTTGTTTACATTCCAAACGTTGCTCCCCTTCCTGGTCCTTTCTCCCCGAGTTCTTCACCCCATCCTCCAACCTCTGAGAGGGTACTTCATCTCACTCCCACCAGCATCCCTCTTCCCTGGATCATCAAGTTTCCACAGGATTAAGTACATCCTCTCCAACTGAGGCCATACAAGGCATTCCTCTGGTACACAAATGTCCAGGGTCAAGAACCAGCTCATGTATGTTCCCTGGTTTTTGGCTTAGTCTCTGGGAGCTCTGAGGGGTCTGGGTTAGTTGACACTGTTGTTTTTTCCTATGGGGTTTCAATCCCCTTCAGCTCCTTTAGTCCTTCCTATAACTCTCTTCTATTTCTTATGATCAGATGTTCAAGGTTACTCTCACCCACAAAGACTTCAAAGCCACAATGAGGCTACGGGAGAGCTTGTCTCAAAAAATGAATCAAACAAAAGGCATAAATAATAAGTCACAGTTTCAAACACCTACCACAATTATCAGATTTTCATTGCAATTTATATATGTGTTTTTAGTATCAAAGGATTTAGTTGGCTTTTATAAGAAATGCAGAGGAAAAAAAAAAGAAATGCAGAAAGCTATGGTAATTTATCTTGGCACTCTGTGGGGGCAAGGTAATAAAAATCTTATAAAAGAGTTTCTTGAGATTTTTAAACAGATACTTTTTTTTCCTCTGATCATTTCTTATTCATCACAGGTTTGACTAGTTATATGGAAATTTCAATAAATCATGTGAGCTAATGTTTATTACAGATTTTATGTGCTCAGGACTTTTAAAGAATAGTATGGGTAGCAAATAGTTTAGTATTCACAGTCAAGTCTTGAGAAATTGTGTCATTATATCCATCTTACGGATGGCGATACTGAAAATCAGGGAAGGTTCTCAGTTTCTTGGAGCTCATGCATTTAGTAAGACCTGAGCAATTTTGCCCTAAGGCACAGCTACCAGGTATCAAAATTACTACTGCAATATAAACATCCTTGCTTATCACACACAGTTGAGTTAGAAAATTTCAAGTTCTAAATAAAGCAAAAAATTTAAGCTTATTTTATTGTACTGATATGTCTTTGTGTTTCCTGACTAAAACATCCATAAAATATATTAGATATAAACGAATTGTATGAACTTCGCAAATATTAACGTCAGTAAAACTTTAAAATATGCTTTTAAAAAAACAAAAAAGCACTCAAGTTGAAATCCAGCTCTTAATGCACCATTTAATATTAGGACAAGGAAGCAGCATTCAGCCTAGCAGAAATATTTTCATTAAGGGTATGTGCTTAAAGAAGTTATAAAATACTTCACTTTGAGTGATAGATAATTGACATAAGTTTATTCCAGTCGTCTTGTACTAGTAGATGTCATCTCTAATAAAATCTGTTTCACTTACCCACTTAGTTAAAAAGCATGCTATTTATTTTTTGTTTATTTTCAATTTCACATAATTGGTATTTTATTACTTTAAAAGCCCAGTTAAAGAGATCCATCAATTATAAGCTCCAAATTTAAAACTGGAGTGCAGTCTAGCTAGTAGATATGTGCCATTGGCTTGAATGTTTTTTAATTCTTGTTTATGATTGGATAATAAGTTAAACCACAAAGATAATCCATAACAATCAAAATGTCTTTGTCCCTGTATAGTACTCCCACCCTAAAGCTTTGGCAGTGTCCTTGTGAACCGAAGATATGTAGCGTTCTCTTTCTATGAAATGGAACCTCTTCAACGCTTCCTAGTTCCTATTGTGACTTCTCTTCTACTCACAGATGAGATGTCCTATTTGGAGATGTCAATGGTGCTTCAGAAACATCTATTAGAGCCAGAGCACAAAGAGAGTCACATGTACACACCATAAGTATGAGTTGGATGAATAATTGTTTTCAAAAGGAATGAAGTGGAAAACCAGCTTTTGAGAACCAAGGTATTCCATGTTCCCAGAAGCCCTCCTTTCCACAGTCACTGTCTGCCTGTCCCAGAATTACCAGCACTGTAATCTTCACACTCTAGATTCATTTTCTCTTTTAATTTAATATAGTTTTGGGTAAAGACAATTATGAAAAACTCAGTATAGATTACATCATTCATGTTGCGGAATGTGTACAGACGTCACTCCTTCATTCATGTATGATTTTGTTGTTGATGATAATACAGATTCATGATTCTCTCATTTCAATTTATGTTATGTTACTGCCAGGAGCAAATTACTGCCTGACTGTGAACTCATGCAAGCATTTGTGCTAGTGTCATTGGACAAACTGTGGAGGTATCAGATGTGCCTAGGCTCCTTATGTTCAATTTCAGGAAAGACTGGCGGTCCCACATTGGATGCAAGAACTTATTCCGAGATTGAAATTTCCATGTGCTCCTTCCTCTTCAGCAGTCCTTAATTTAGTCATCCCATGCTGTGTGGAGTGACATCTGATGGAGATAATTTGCTTTTCTTTTATTGGTTATTTTATTTTACTTTTATTTTATTTCAGATGTTATCACCCTTCCCAGTTTCTTCTCTTCAAACCCATCCCCACTTCCCCCTGCTTCAATGAGCGAGCTCACCCCCCCACCCACCGAGGCGCCCACTCCTGCCTTCTCACCCTGGCATTCCACTACATTGGAACATCAATCCTCCACAGGACCAAGGGCCTTCCCTCCCATTGATGCCACATAAGGCCATCCTCTGCTGCATATGTGGCTGGAATGATGGGCCCCTCCATGCATACTCTTTGGTTAGTGGTTTCTTAACATAAAGTAAAGAGTGTTCCATAAATCCAGGACTCTGGTTTTTGTCAGTTTTTTCTTTTATATTGAATTCCATCTTTCTGAGAACTACTTAAATATTTGCTACATACATGAATCCTATATATATGTATGTGAGCATATGTGTTCACATATTATATTTGGCAAGTATAACTTCCCAAGCAAAATGTATTTCCAGTTTCAAAAATTCTTTTAGAGAACTCAATCCTTCCTATTTTAACAAACCCTATTTTTTGTATATCCATTTTTCTGTTCTGTTAGTACTTTCCAAATATCCTCCTTGGTAATTTTAAATGTTAAGTATTTAATCTTTGAATTCAATCAATAGTCAATCTTTTTCTCTTTGGTTTTAAGATGTGCAATGTAGAGATCATGATGACCTTTTATTTTTCCTGATGAAAATCAAGTTGTTTCCTCATACCCTATTTCCATATGAAGCGGTTTAGTCATTTCATTCCTCTTGATAATCTTGTTTGAGTTTTTATGTCTAACATCAGAAGATTGCAACAATAATTACTCCTTAATGAGATACACATTCCTGAATAAACAGCAGTAAGTGACCAGGCTGGCATATAGTCACTGATAAGTGAATATTAGCCAAGAAGTTCAAAGACCCACAATACACCTCACAGACCATAGGAAGCTTAACAAGAAGGAAAGCCCAAGTGTGAATAACTCAAACACACTTAAAAAGGGAAACAAAATTATCATGGGGGGGGCAGAAGGAGGGAGGAAACCTGGGCAGGAGAGTGGAGGGGGAGGAGGAAAGGGGGAAGCAGAATCAGGTACGGGGGAAGACAGGAGAGAAGCCCAGAGGGCCAGGAGAATGAATCAAAACATGCAGTAATGGAGGTTAGGGATCAGGGGAACTCTAGAAAGTCCCAGAGACCTGGGATGTGAGAGGCTACCAGGACTCAACGGAGAGGACATTAGCCAAAATGCCCAACAGTGGTGAGATGGAACTGGAAGAGACCACCTCCAGTAGATAGACATGGCCCCCATTTGAGGCATAGACCCACCCGAACACTTTCAAAATTTTTGACCCATAATTGTTCGTGTCTAAAGGAAATGCAAGAACAAAAAGAGCAGAGACTGAAGGAAAGGCTATTCAGAGACCTGCCTAACTTGGGATTCATACCATGTGCAGGTACCAAACCCTGACACTATTATTCATGCAATGATGTACCTGCAGGCAGGAAACTGGGCTGGCTGTACTTTGAAAGGCTCAACCAGCAGCTGACTGAGACAGATACACATACTTACAGCCAACCATTGGTCTTGTGATCTGGAGTGCAAAGACAGAGGTATTGGCCAACCTACCTTTAAAATATAGCTTGTTACTTCTTTTTACTTTATATTGCTTCACACAAGAAAGACACACAGAAGAGTTCTTATATGTGTGCATGTGATTGTGACTACATGTGTTAATTACTTCTTTATGTCTTTACATTCAATAGTCTGGCATGATTGATAGCATATGACTTCTATCTCTAAATAACACACTGCAGGGTTTGAAAGCCAAACATTTAATTTGAATTTGCAATAATGCACATGTGCTCAGGTCAGTTACAAAGTAGGTAGTGAAGAAGCACACATAAACATTGCAGAACTGTAGCTGACTATAATATTCAACTACAAATACCTCAGCATTGTTGTTTTTGTGTAATTTAAATGACATATAATTATTATATGAAATTCTATTACATGAAATGTATAAGATACATTTCTCCACTTCCCATACCTCCCTCACCTTATTTTATTTGCAGAAAACTTTTCCAACTTAGTATACGATTTCAATAACCGCTGATAATGTTTTTCATTGCTAAATGTGTGTTCTTTCTTACTCTGTTGGTGTTTTCTTTTTGGTTGTTCTGTGTGAGTTTTTGTATATCTATGTGATTGTGTGTGAGACTGTATGATTGTGTGTGATTATACACATATGCGATTGTACACTTGTGTGGTTGTGTGATTGTCACATGTTTGTAAGTATATATGTAGTGCTTGCATGTACTGACAGGTGTGTACACAAAAGGAAGAGGATGCCGGAAGATGATGTTGTGTGTTGTGTTTCGTTGAACTTGAAGCTTACTGGTTCAGCTATGGTGCACGGCCAGTGAGTTCACAGATCTCCTTGCCCTTGTTATACAATGCTAGGGTAATGGGCACACATGGTCATGCCAAGTTTTACATAGGTGCTGGCATGCAAACTCTGGGTCTCATGCTTCTGCAGCAAATAATGTTACTTTTCACATTTTAACTCAAGTTGTAAAATTTAACCAATGACATGTGTGTGTATGTGTGTGTGTGTGTATGTGTGCTGTGTATAATTATAAAAAACCAATATGAAAAACATTCATTCACTATGTCATACTTTAAAATACATTTTAAAATAAACTCAGGGAGTAAATGTGAGAACAAAGCCCTTTTATTACAGCTATTTTACTCTATTAACATCATTTTATAAAGGAGACAGCATATTTATAATCATGAAATGACTAGTCAATGTGATGTTTTCTCAGACGCTCATGAAGACACAGACAGCCCCATTGTTACAAGTTCATGGTCCTATATAGTAGATCAAGTCTGATAATGAAGAACCACTACATTTTTTTGACATTTAAAAATATGTAATAGTTTTAAACTTCCTTTCAAGTTTTTGAAAGCAAAGCAAACACGAATGCAAACAGTTGGACCTGCTGGGGGCCAGCAAGTGGCTAAGAGGTCAAAGAGGTTAAAGGTGTTTGCTGCCAAGCCAGAGGCCTTGAACTTGATCCCCAAGACTACCTTGGTAGAAGGAGAGAACTGACTCCTTTATTGTCCTTTGACCTGTAAATGCCCACCATGGAATGCACATATCACAAACTGTATACTCAGGTAGATATACATACACACACACACACACCACATACACAGAAATGTACACACACTATATCTTATAGAAAGAAGGCATGCTGATTACATTAAACAATTTTCTTTTTAATCTGTGCAATGGAAACTCAAATCATTAAAACGTCAGCTCTAAGTTTCAGAAATACATCACAGAAATTAAATCAAAGGAGTTGAAATCAAGTTGTCACCCTTTCATGTTCATAATAGAATTAGTTATAATCATCAAGAAATGAAATCAATATAATTGTCCATCACTGATTGAGTAGGTTTCTAAAATGGGTATTCATACTGATTAGACTTCTATACAATCTTTACAAAGGCAATTTTGTCATTTGAGACAAAGTTTAGAGACAGAACATATCATAAGTAAAACAAAGTAATCATAGAGTTCAAGTAATTGTATTTAAATTAGTTGTATTAATTGTATTAATTAATTAATATCACAATATAAAGAGCAACAAAAGAGTCATTAAATTAGCTAGAGAAGTGTAAATGATGTTCAATGTGTGATCCGAAACCCACTTTTAAATAGGCACCCCAATTTTTTTTTGTATTTTGTTGCAGTTTAGAACGATGACATTTAATGATAAAATACATAGTTCTAAACAGTCAGAAGATTTTGTATATTTTCACTTCAATGAGAACATGAATACATGAGGATAAAGTTATTTTAAATACTGATTGGACTGTTTCAAAATATACATATTTATTGCAATATCACACATAAAGAAATTTAAGCACTATCAGTGTAAAATAAAATAACTATTTAAAAATATGCAATAAATTCAGACAATAAAATAAAAAATGAAATTTAAATAAAATCAACTCATTTATTTATTTTAACTGCCTTATTTATAATACAGTACCCCAAAATGGCAAGGCATTGTATGTTTTATTTTAATCTGCTTATGGCTCTTCCTTAACATTTAATTAAATTAACCATGTTCTAGCCTATAAAGACTTTGTCCTATTGTAAATGCTGGCATCATGCAAAATATACTTCCTGATTTTAATACAAATAACCTATAAATAAATAACAAAGAGATAATGTCTTACTTCATGGGAATAAAGCAATATGCTTCTGAAGTAATTAAATGAAAACTCAAAATGTAAACTAGAAAATGTTTTGAACTTAATAATAATACCAATATGAGAGTTGAAAATTTCATATGTTATATAGTTTGAATTATTTAATTGAATCATAAAATGGATTCAAAACCCTATCTTAAATGTAATAAAAATATCCATGTGTATAGCATTTTCAAGTCTCCAGCATGGGTTTATATGAACACAACCAGTAGAATTCATTCTTAAATATTTAGACAAATATTAACATACATAAATACATGTGCACATATTACTACAGAGAAATACATGTGTATATATTAACATACAGGAATATACTTTGCACATATTACTGTACAGAAACACATTTTCACGTATACCTATAAAAACTTTCCTTTATTGGTCAATAGTTGTTTTCACTCTGTTTACTACAGAAAATTCATTGGCCTTGATGTCACCCCATATTCCTAGAGTTTAGATTACAGAAATCAATTAATATTTTGGACAAATACATTGACATGAAATCCAATCATTATTCTTCCCAACTATCCCCATTTCTACCCAGTTTATGTGTCTCATAGTTCACTGTGCTTCCTGAAACCTGGCAGATATTTCTCTTAATTGAAGGATTGCCACTACTTCAGGAAACCTTGCCTCTAATGCCATGCTTTGGTTTATCCGTGGCATACTGCTTGAAGCTCTCTTAAAATGCTGAAACCAGAATGCAAATTGTCACTATCACCCAAAGGTACTGATTATTTACACAAAAACTGTTTTACATCAAAGCAGTTGGACATGTGAATGCACAGTGGTTGTAACAACATGGAAAAGACCTATACAAGAACAAGCCAAACAAAAGTCCCAGCATAGAGGATGGAGGGGAACATGAAGTCTCACCTCAAGATGAGAAGTTGTTAGCACTTGAGAGCATCTAGGCAAGGGAAAGTCAGTTTCCTCTAAGAGTAGGCTCTTATAAACTCTCTAATAAGTCATCAATGCTCCAGTGGAAAATCACACATCTGAATACATGAGCTGCACAAATAGGACCTGGTGAGTAATAAAAAGAAGAGGTCATAATTTGGGTGCATAAAGAAAGGATGGGTTGTATGTGGGTGGAGGGAGGAAGTTGGTGAATATGATGAACATGTATGAAACTCTCAAAAGAACTAATTTTTAGCAAAAGAAAATGTTATCACTGGCAGTAGTTCCCCAAACTTATAAGAAAGTAATGTCATTGTTATCATATCATACTTAAAAAAATAAAAAATGTTCCTAGCTTAGCAATCATTGTGTGGAATTTATAGTGTTTTTAGAGCTTTGACGTCATATGTTACCTGGGACATATGTGGATGTCCTGACGTCCTCTCTCTTCCTACAATCCTCCTTTGTTTTCTTCTTGTAATACAATTCCCTGACTCTAAAATCAAGTCCATCAATCTGTAAAGTTAAATATTTGAATGTAATCACATCTAAATTTCAAATTGTATTCAACTTGAATATTTTAAAACTTAGGGCGTGAAGGCAGTTAGGTAATTCTGGCCTATCACCTGATTTATTCTACAAGACAGCTACGAGTAATGATTATGGTGCTTCTTTGTGGGAAAATAATCATAAAATTTGATTCAATGACTAGTCATAGTTACTATATAGTAACCCAGAAGGCTTCAACATAAGGATGAAAAGAACCGTAGCCTACCTTTGATTAATACAGATTGTTTCGATGTTAATAAAATTGTAAAACTTGAGGAGTCATTGCCATCACCAGTTCAAAGCCACAAAGCAGTCCCTATACTAAAAATGTTACTGAGCAAAAGTATTTGCTTATAAAATAAATATGAATCAGTTGATTATGATAAAATAAAATTTGTAAAAATTTGTCATTAGTGAATATAATTTCTTTGACATTTCCAGTGACAACATAGATTTTGAAAGATGTTTGAAAAGCAAAGATATTGTTAAAGTCCAGATAGGAAGCTTGTAAAAGGAAATGTCTAAAATGTAAATGTTCTGCAGAGCTTATACGTAGGCAACTATGTCTATGTGTGTGTGTGTGTGTGTGTGTGTGTGTGTGTGTGTGTGTGTGTGTAGAGTGTATGTATTTGCCATGCACACCCATGTTTGACATTTGAAGTCTAAAGGTAGTAGTTTAGGTTTCAAATAACTTCATAAACCTGTCTTTAGGCTCTTGAGAATTATTTCTGATGCTGCTTTTGTTGTTTCGCTGTTGCCTTATACTCATTTATTGCTGCAGATTTAAAGTGTGTTATATTCTTTTGAACAATATTGTCTTCAGTTATAGGTGAACATGACCGATTGTGATTTTCCCTGTCTAACATAGATCAGAGCTCAGCTCTTCATACTTCTACAGTAAGCAGTCTTACCTATTGAGTGACGTTTGTAGCCCATGTTTATTGTTTTCAGTGTAATAAATTTGAATACTTATTTCTGAACAAAATGTGGCCATGAATTTCAACAATGGAAATATGGTAATTTTGACATAAGTCCTATATATATGATAATCCACAGTGATTTGGTTCAGATTTTAAAATGAAAATTCACCATACTGGGGCAAATGATAAGAAGATGCTTAAGATAAAATTAAAAATATCAATAACAATTACCCTAGTACTGGAATTGTGTGATGCTGAGATATACAGAATACTGAGTGGATTGGTTCTGCTGCTTCCTGCCAGATTTATTTTCATTTTCTGTCTACTACATTCTTTTTTTAAGCATCTAGACATATTTAACAACAAATATCATATGGAACTAACAATGCTAGTAAATTGAATGATATCTTAGTCAGAAATAATGTTAAAATAGTTTTTGTTATAGCATTTATAAACATAAGCCTCGTCCTTACTATGTGCAAGGCATACATGTGCGTACTCTGTGTTGTTGGCCTGAAGTCCAGCTCCCCTACTCCTCTGGCTTTAACCCTCATCCAGCAAGATTTCGAGAGTCTCTTATGGAGGGCTTTTCTTTTGTGTAGACCCCTCCCTTATTGGGTTTCACAAGGCAGGTTTTTTTCCTCTCTATAACTTTTATTTCTCTAAAAACAAAACAAATAGAAACCTTTAACAGCCACTATGTTAGAAACTATGAAACGTAAAAGCAAAACTAATTCAGTGCAGAGATGAAGGGGCACAATTTCTACTTGGCAATCTTTTATTCCCACACAGTAACAACTCAGTTCTCTAGAATGACTGAATCTTATATTCTACACTTATACATCAACCATTCTCTAACAGAACAGAAACTTTATTTAAGATTGACCATGGATCATAGAAATATTTGTTATAGGTATAATGGTTTATATACTTTGATTTTTTCCCTTTGATTGAAAAAACATGTTTTAAATCACATAATATATCCCAACTAATTTTTCCTTCCTAGTTCCTCCTTACCTTCCTCCCATCCAGATCCAACCATTTTCTGACTCCCATTTAAAAACAAATAGCCTTCTAAAGGATAACAATAAAATAAAACAAGATAAAGTATAGTAAGATAAAAAAAATTAAGACATCTGAGTAGGACAAAACAATCCAACTGAGAACACAAGAAAAGGCACAAGAGACAGATACAGGCTCAGACACTAACTTATTCACATACTCAGGAATCCTTAAAAACAATAAACTGGAAGGTCTACTACATACCCAAAGGACCTGCAGGATTAAAAAGAGATAAAACTGTATAATAAAATAAAAATAGATCAAATTTTAAAAAGTTAAAAAGTCCTGACATACTATCATGAGACAAGGGACCTCCAAAGACGCTATTGCATTTGTTTTGTGTTGGTCATCCACTATTGGTCCTGTAGCCTACACTTAGTAGTACTTTGTTTCCTTAGTGAGACTCCCTGTGATAAAATGAAATTTTCATTTGTAAGTGCTTATCAATTGGAGAAAGCTCCCGAGTTAGGTATAGGGACAGGTATCCACTTCTTTTAATCCTAGGATGCAATCTAATGCAGTCCTGGGTTGCCTCAGTATCTCTGAGTTTCTATATGCTGAGTCTGTTGATTTAAAGGGCCTTATTTCCCAGGTGTCATGAATCCCCTTGAGCTCTTACATGCTTCCTGTCTCCTCTTCCACTGGGTGGAACTGCGCACGAAGGGGAGGGATTTGATGGAGGCATCCCATTTAGTGCTGAGTGTTCCAAGGCCTCTCAATGTCTGCACATTATCTGATTGAGAGTCTCTGTACTTGTTCCCATCTGCTGCAGAGGAATGTTGAGCTTCTGTCTGTTGCTATATGTGTTGTAATGCTAAATACTAGCCCTCAAGATCTGGTTGTCTACTGATGTGGTGATCCTCAGGTCCAGGAGAACTACACAAACACCAAGTGATGCTATGTAACCTTGTTCCTTAATATAAAACTATTGATCCTGATAGCCTATAGCTGAGCAGAAGATAGGTAGGTAGGACTTCAGTTCACTTGGATGAGGGAGAGGAGGAAGGAAGAAGATGTCATGTGGTAGGTGGATCATGAATGCTGACCAGTTGGAGTAGGAGCAGCCCAGGCAGAACATGGCAACTGATATCTTGGGATTAATAATAGAGAGATAGACAAAATTGAACAGAGGGCTGAGATCTGCCCAGCTCTAGTGCTTTTAACCCTTAGAATAAATATAAATGTGTTGTGTCTTTTATTTGAGAACTGAATGATCTAAAGTGGGGTTAAAGATCCCAATTATTGTTTTACTACAGTAGGGGAAGCTTCTTCAATGATGGCGGAGCAAAGCACTGTTCTATGAGTACTACAGAATGTCATTAGGAGATATTTTGTTGTTCCATTCTTTTAGTAGAACAGTAACATTTGGTTTTAGTCTAAGTCCTTCGGCTATCAAGTCTCAGGGTTTAATCATACAAGCAGTGTTGGGTATGGGTTCCATCTTATAGACTGGGCTTCAAGTCAAATTTTATAATTGTCGTTTAATACAACAAACTTTGTGTCATGATTGTAATAGTATAACTTGCATCAGGACATTATTTTAGGTTGAAGGGATGTAAATGAATTGATATTTACATTTCTTCTTTGGTAGATTGTGGTTACCTTCCTGTACCCAAGATGCTAGAACAAAACGGTGAAGGCTCTTTGTAGTCACTGGCTTGACTTCTCCATGTTCAATGAGTTGTATAGGTATTGTCTTCAGCAATAGGTCTATACTCTCAGTATGTAAGTTTTAGGTAACTTCTTCATATTGTGTTTCCATAGTACTCCTCAGTTTCAGCTGTTTATCCAATATTCCTTCTTTTATCTCTATCTTCCCTGCTCTCCACTTGATTCTTCCATTCAAACCCCCTCAATATATGTATAACTTTCTTTTTATTTCCCTTTTCTAGAGATCTTTATCTGTTCATAATCACCTCCAGTCCCTTACTCTATACCTAATCTCTGTAGTTCTATGGATTGTACTCGGTTTCTTTTTATTTAGGTAAATATATGTATTTTATTAGGGCATCTCGTTATTTTATACTTTAACACATGTACGCTATGTATTTTAGACTCTTTTTCTCTGATTTGTTTCCTAGTTCTGAGGGATAGGTTACCTCTTTTAGGACTGTTTGTCAGTGTTTCACTATAGGTTCTCAGACATTACAAGCTATTGAAATGTCCTAGATTACATTCCAGAACATGACAATAAGACACTGTTGCTCATGATGCCACATATCTGAGTCATAAGAGAAACCAGGCTGTTACTTAACTGGTAACTCCATCTCTACCTGCTAATATCTTTATTTTCATAGTGCTTGGAGATACTATGCATATTAGCAGCAGAGAAAAGTAATCATCAGTATAACATGGCTTGAGCTTGGTGAGTTACACTAACAAGTTTCTTGGAAAGATGTGCTCATGGTGCATTGGTGGCATGACTACCATAAGAGTATGTACATGGCACAGTTATTGAGACCAAAATCCTGTGACTAGATAGGTCATAGCCTCAGAATGACAACTCACTATACACCAGGCTGAATAAAGCTAATTATGATATGACTCCTAATGGTTTGTTATATCTATAGATTGGTGCATCACTTAACTCTTAGAAAAGACTACTTTTTTTGTAGAAGGTAGTGAATAACACAGAAACATATAACTAATTGTCCAAGGTGTTCAGCTCTAAAATGGGATATTTATTTTAAGATGAGGGCATAAAGACTGTATTTCTCATAAAGAATATGGAACTGTGTATCTATGTTTAGAAAGGGTAAAAACAACTTTGTTGTAACTGAAGAACTAAGACTGGAGAAATTATATCACAAGAGGCCAGATTATATGAGACAGTAAGCTTCAGAAATGTTTTGTACAAAATTGGCCACAAACAGCTGTGAGGCAGTATCTGAGTCTAGTTTAAAGGCAAGATTGTAACTGAGGATAAGCTTAGTATATTTATCCCTGATTCCATAGAATATCACCTCAATAAAGTGACCAAAGATATCATCAGAGGTTTGAAAAAATGTGTATTTCTAAGACATTCAGACTTGTAGTTCATTTTCTGTTATCAGTAAGATTTATGTTTTCCACGGATCCCCATAAATTCATGATGTTACTATATTGCAGAACCTGGAGAAATGTCCATCATGTATCCCTAGTCATACTTACTAGAAAAGTGTTTTTATGAACGTCTTGGACATGTATGCTTCCTTTTCCTAACTCCACCTCAGATTACAAAGAAAGAAACAGGCAAACAATAACACTGGAATCACAGGTTGAAAGTACTACATTCTACCCAAGCATTAAGGTACAGATTCCCTCAGGCCTGCAGTGACTGCCTGTACTCCATGGGAACAGAACCAACATGGACCCACAAAGAGACTCCCACCAGGAATAAGTAGACTCCTTTGGAGAAATCAGTGGAGCCTCCAAGGCATTTACTAGATCTTCCCAAGATAGGAAAAAATAAAAAGTACAGCTCATTATTTACAGAGAAAATGAAGACATAAAATCATTTTGAATAAACTCAAACACCTAGAAGAAAATCATGAAGAGAAAATTGATGTGAGCTAAGTGGCTCTTCTTTTAGCATTAAGAACTTTCCAATGGGCTGTTGTATGTATGTTTTCCACTAACAGCTTCATAGGTTACATATTACTTATTGTCTTTATTTTACAAGTAAGAAAGATGAAGATCGTGGATTTAAACAAAATCAACCAATTCTTCTAGAATTAATGAATGACAGATATTGATATTATACCACATTCCATTTTATGAATGGGATATGGATAGTTATTGTTACTTAATACTCCAAATCACAATCATTAAAAAGAATACTTGTGTAAGTCATTGCTCTATTGCTGTGAAGAGACACCATGACCTTGGCAACTCTTATAAGACAAAGAATGTAATTGGAGACTTTCCTTCAGTTGCAGAGGCTTAGTCTATTTTCATCACAGGGTGCATTGTGGAAGGTGGGTGTCATGTTGGAGATATAGCTAAGAAAGACCTATATCGAGTTAGATAATCAGAAAGAGAGGGGGAGGTGAGAGGGGGAGGGGGAGGGGGAGGGGGAGAGGGAGAGAGGAGGAGAGGGACAGAGGAGGAGAGGGGGAGAGGGAGAGAGGGAGAGAGGGGGAGAGGGGGAGAGGGGGAGAGGGGGAGAGGGAAACTAGGCCTGGCTAGGCACAATATTTTGAAACCTCAAAATTCACTCCCAGTGACACACTTCCTCCAATAGAGACACATCTACTAACCCCTATACAACCATGTAACTCCTTAATGACTAAGCTCAAATATATGAGCTTATGAGGGTCTTTCCTTTTCAAATGAGATACAATAAGAATATACACACATATATGTGTGTGTATAGATACAACTCTCATAACTGGATCTGAATTAAATGAGATGATTCAAGAAACAGAAACAACTATAGTGTGCACATAATCACCTCAGTGAGTTTTCTACACCCTGACTTTTATAGAGGGATTAAGCAATTACAGTACTCTAGTGTTTTGTTTGCTGGTTTCTGTTTGGTTTTGTTTATTTGTTCCTGTAAAAGGCCTTTAGACAGACTTTTGGAAAAATATGTTTAGTTTTTAAAGTATTTGGTGGTAGAGTTTCTCTGCTGCCAACTACATTATGATAGAATTGTAACAGAAACATTTGGAGAAGGAATTGGTTGTTAGTCTATCTCAGTTTTAATCAATAAATATATACTTAGCTAAGAAATTAAATTTCACAAATATATCCTAAATGCAGCTCATATATGACTACAAATATATATGTGGAAATTTTCTATTGTATTTCTCAAAGCCAGAAAAATGGCTCAGAATTTAAAATTGTTTTCATGACATGGTGTTTATTCTGGGGCATATACTGGGGATCAATTATAAAGAGTGGATAAAAATGCATTGTATTAACATTGAAAGATCATAACACAGAATTTTTAAGTGTGTGACTTGAACCAAAAATAGTTCAGAACAAGTTCTATTAATATGAAAATAAAGGTTCCAAGTATATTTCACTTGTAGCATATGAGCTATGTCTACTGCTTTTCAAACTGGCCTTGGATAAATAAATAAAATTTATATTTCTATTTTATAAGTTTTAAAGGACAAATATTTTTATAACTATGTACATGAGAAATGTAATGTCATGAGAAAATCAAAATGTAAAAATTTTAAGCAAATCTAAAATGATATAACCACTTGTGCACTTTTTAAATTTTTTTCAAGGTTGAACCTGGATGCTAATTTTTAGGCAGTACTAAGATGAAATAGCAGGTTTCACGCACTCTAGGCAAGGACTCTGCCACTGAGCTACACACAGCCCCTAAGGTTGAACAGATTCTTGTATTTCTCTTTTGTTCTAGCCTTTTTCACCCTGAGGGATTGAACCAGACAAACTGAAACATAAAAACATAAAGATTTGTCTTATTTTTTAAATAGAAGCTTTATTCTCAGTATACCAAACTAGCGATAAACTGAATGTCCCCACTAAAGGACATGAAACAAGAACAGAAGTTCTATTGCAGCACTGTGCATGGGGCTCTGACTGAAACTGTATAAACTAAAAGAAAAAACGTCCATTGGCTGGGAATGCAGATGAAAAGTACTGTCACCCCTGATCCCAGGATCTGCTCTCCCCACCTACACTTCAAGTCACTTCTGCTTCCTCTTATGTTACCTTATGGCAAACCATTTCTGGAGGCCTTATATGGTTGATAATTTGTTTCATAATAATTTTTACTGCCATCTCCAGTAAGTAACACTCAACTTTGTACTAGGATACCAGAGTATTTGGTATTTGATATTGAATTTTAAAGTCCATTCTCATTCTCTCTCTCTCTCTCTCTCTCTCTCTCTCTCTCTCTCTCTCTCTCTCTCTCTCTCTCTCTCTCAGTGTGTGTATGTTGCTTATGGTGTATGTTTACACATGAGTGTTTTGGAAGGTGAGATCATGCCTGTAAGCAGTAACTAGAAGTGCTTTTAGGTTATACTGCTCTAACACTTTCTGCCTCTGTTCCCTTTAGGCAGAGCTTTCAGCAGGCCTAAGTAATCATCTTGTCTCCAAATCTGTACCAGGAAGGGTGTACAAGCATTTGTGAGTGTGTTGGTCATTTCACATAGTTTCTGGGAATTTGTACTCATACTCACACTTCACAGCAAAGCACCTTTATGTGACAGCCTTTCCCAGAATTTTTTATTAACATAGATTTTGTTCATACAGTGAACTCTGATTATGATTTGACCAACCTCAAAAACTCCTAGATCTTTCCATCTTCCCCACCTACTCAAATTCATGCCTTTTCTCTCTGTCTCTCCGTTTCTCTCTGTATCTCATTCTCTCTCTTTCTGTCTCTCTCTCCTTTCTCTTGTTCTTTTTCTCTTTTCTTCTCTTTCCAGCCCTTCCTCTATTTTTCTCTCTCATTAAATTACAAACATAATCTAATGATAAAATGATAATGATAATAAGAAGATAAAAATAAAATCATTAAAGCAGAATATGACATAAAAATCAAATGAAAAAGAGCCAAGCAAAAGCTCAATATACATAGATACACATAGTGACGTGTGTGTGCATATCTAGAAACTTCATAAAAACACAAAATTGGAAACAATATTACATGTTCAAAGGTCATAAAAGACAAAAACAAAACAATAAACAAACTCCACAGAAACCCTGATAAAGCATTGAGACAAAGAACTTTCAAGAATGCCATTAAGTTCATTTTGATTGGCCATTTATTACTGGAGATACGATTTGTATTCCCAGTGAGACTCTGCTAAAAAAAAAAAAACTTATATATTTTTTTAATTTTGAAAGCATTGATCTATTGGAGATATATCCACTGCCCTTTCTCCTTGCTGGGATCCTATCTGGCCCAGAACATCACACACATACTCTGCATGTGAGTGCTTTATTTCATGCTATCCTATGAGCATTATGGTCTATTTAAAAAGATTGTAAAAGCTCCTGATTGATCGTTAGATTGTTTATAGATAATTTTCTGATGTTTTAATGAGAAGACTATTGATTTCTTTCTCAATGCCTAGTAAATTCACATTGAAGAAAGCTGTTTTTCTCACTTAGAAGATTTCATGGGCCATTTTCTTTTCTTTCTACATATTGTTATGAGGCTTACTCATAACTTAATATTTATTTATTTACTGATTACATAGTATGAATATATTATGTTTAGTTTCAAAGAAATATTGAAAAGAAAATAAAAGGCAAGCACATTTAGTGCGTTCCTTCTACAATTCTGCATTTCTGTATGAAACTGAATTAATCTTGACTATGGGTGACCATCTTCTACAAGATTATCTCCCAGCAATACCTTTATTTTTCCTAATTAATTTGAGGATTTTTGTCTAGAGAGAGAACACATTTCATCTATTTTGCACCAAATTTACCACCATATTTATTTAAGTATAGTTTTAATCCAGAGATGAATAAATGTGAAAAATGTGTGTATGTCTGCTGTGGATGTTGCTTAAATTGGTAATCTTCTTTACTGCCAGAGACAAAGTAGGACTTTTAATATGTACAATTTTATGTGTATATTTGCATAATTTAGTTGAAAATACTATCAAAAAGGTACAATTATCTTTCTTATTTGATGCTCATGGAATTTAAAAACTGTGTAACCAGTATCTCTACAGATTAACTGGCAATGTCTATGGATGCTCTTCAATATAGAAATTATAAATAAGAATTGATTCAAAGGACAAAGAGTGCGAAACTTGGAGGAGGAGAAGGCAGGGTGACTGTCTGCTCCCATCTCCTCCATGCTATTGAGCATTTTGAAATAGATACATCCAATGTGTGCATACTTTTTGCTGTGAAAGATACAGGTAATGAAATATATTACTTATTTATAATGATAGTTTATTTATAATGATTTCCCAAATATCCACAAATATATGTAGCACATTTGAACTATTGCCTTTTGTAGATGCTCTTATTTAAGACATGGTAACTTAAAAGGTTTGTCTTAATTAGCTCTGAGACTGAAAGAAACATCAAATTGTTTACAAGAAAACATTATGCAGTATAACATCTTTGTCACTCAGAACATAATCTTAAATCTACAAGATGCTTATGATGATGACAAATGTGTGAGTGGTGTGTGTGTGTGTATGTGTGTGTGTGCTCAGTGTGAAGTTAAATAATTGTGCATACATGTTTGGGCATCTAAATAAATAAATCTATCTATCTATCTATCTATCTATCTATCTATCTATCTATCTATCAGATATCTATATAAAATGTATGTATACCTACTATCTATACAGATATGTATAGATAGCTATATAAACACATAGATAGATGGATAGATGGGTGGATGAGTGGATGGATAGATGGGTGGATGATAGATAGATGGGTGGCATGCCTGGTTGACATAGCAACAGATATACTTTTTACATTTAGATTGCTAATAAGAAGGAACCAAGTAGAGATGAGACAGTGTATATCAATCCACAAAAATGAAGCAAAGTAAGTATTGAATTTGGATACTAATAAACTGAGTGAAATTATCATCCTGCTGAAAATAAATTGACTACAGTAATTCCAATGACAACTACCTGGAAACTGTCAACTTTATGAAGTATTTGTGATTTGTGTATGCTTGGAAATTTTGGATTTGATAATCTAAAGCACATTTTTCTAGTTAAACTCCAATGTAATTACTAGCATTTTAAACACATTTACATACCAATAATTAAGCTGGGGACATGGCTCAGCTGATAAAATTCATGTTTTACAAGCCTGGAAACCTCAGCTTGAAACCCAAAAACTCATGAAAAATCCAGGCAAGCTTCACATAATTGTAATTCCAGCATTGTGAGACTGGAGGCAAAGTGCCTTCTTGAAGTTCACAGTCCAGGTAGCCTTATCTAGATCACTGATTTTCTCAACCTGTGTGTAGCAACCTCTCTGGAAGTTTCACAGTTGTCACATCAGACATTCTCCATTTCATATCTTTACATTGTGATTTACAACCATAGAAAAATTATAGATATAAAGTAGCAACACAAACAATTTTATGATTGGGGGTCACCACAACATAAGAAACTGTATTAAGGGTTACAGTACTAGGAATGTTAAGAAACAGTAGTCTAGATAGTAAAGTCAAAAGCCAATTAAAAATCTTATCTTACTTCAGAGTCCTGAAGTGGCCACTACCTGCAGACTGGCAGGATTTCCAGTGGAGAGAAGGGCACAGTAACCCACCAACAAAAGTTGTTTTGCCTACAGGGTGTATAGGGATAAATATGGAGCAGAGATTGAAGGAGTGGTCAACCAAAGACTGGCCCAGCTTGAGATCCACCCCATGGGAGAGAGCCAACCCCTGATACTATTAACGATATTTTGCTATACTTGCAGACAGGAACCTAGCATACCTGAGAGGCTTCATCCAGCAGTTGATGGAAACAGATGCAGAGATTCACAGCTAAACAATATTAGAGGTCAGGGAGTCCTGTGGAAGAGGGGTGGGTAGGGGGAAGATTGAGGAAGATGGAGGGGTCAAGGACTGCACAGGAAGAACTACAGAGTCAAATAACCTGGACCCATAGGGGCTCACAGAAACTTAACCACCAACCAAAGAGCATGCATGGGCTGGACCAAGACCCCCTACACATTTGTAGCAGATGTACAGCATGTTTTTCATGTGAGTCCCCCAACCAGTTGGAGTAGGGCCTGTCTCTGACTCTATTGCCTGCTTTTAGAATTACCTTATCCTAGCTGAGCTGCCTGATCTGACCTTAGTGGGAGAGAATGCATTTAGTTCTGCTAAGACTTGATATGCCAGGGCAGGTTGGTACCCATGGGGCCCAAAGTGGGAAATGGGGGAGGAAGCACGAGGAGACTAGGAGGATAGGAGGGAGAGGTTCTTGAATTTAACTATAAAATGAATAAATAAATTAATGGGAAAAAAGAGAAAAAAAATCTTACCTCATACAAATGATAGATGGATCCCGAAAACCAACACCGAAGCTTATCCTTTGACCTCTACCCATAATGCTATGCATATATAGACCTGTATATACTTTTGAACACAGATACACTCACAAACATGAATGCACATAGATGTATGTGAACACCACATCATTCCACAAAGAAAACAGCTAACAATGATTCATTAAAACAAATACAATGCACATTCTACAATGTATTAAAATTCATATATGATGGAGACAGAATGAAATGATAGAAGGAGATGCACATCAGCAACACGACTGGATTTGGATTTTGTTTGGGAATGTGGACATTGAGCCACTTCATAAAGAAACATCACAAGACAGACGGATCTCTTAGTTTGTGATTTATTTAGCTGGTAGCCCATTTCGAGAAAGCCATGGAAGACTTAAGCTGACTAATCTTTTGCTGCATTTCACAGTTTAAATTATGCTGAATTTCTGACACAGTAATTTAAATCATAGTCATTGAAGAAAATATGTTTTTACAGCAACGTGTTTTTTTTTCTAAATGTGAAATTATACATGGCTTCCATTTTAATAAAGTAGAATGTTTCTCAAGTGAATATAAAGATTAGAGAGTAGTAAATCAATTTGTTCTCAGACTCAAGTTTTAGATGAACTCTTACCCACAGCAAATCCAGCACCTGTCCACAACTCTTGTGATTACAAATATTTTACAAATAAGATGAGAAGTATACAAGGAAACCAGAAAAACTCTTCCATCAAAGACTATGTTTACATTTTGGGCATGTTAAAAAATTACTTGTAACTTAAGGTATTTTTTAGTAACCTGGCATAAAATAACCTTTTTTTTATTTGAATCTAGTTTTTATCAGGTGAAGGGGTAGTTGATGCAGGCAAAACACTCATATACATGCAATAAAAATAAATCTCTCTATAAAAGAGAGCCCTATAAGCAAGTTTTCTAGTCTAATATGGAATATGTGTTATGCCACTTAATGATACTTATGTAAAAGTAAGAGAAATCAATATTATGCTTCAATACAGGATAGCAAAGCAAAGCTTACACAATTGATTACTATGTCAGGAGTTGTTAAAATATTTTTAAAAGGAGAGGAATATCCTAGTTGAGAAGGACGTATTTTCATTTTCTACCAGAGAAGGGAGAAAAACTACAGGGAAGGAGTCTATGATTTTGCAAAATACTTTTTATATAATATTTTTATTGGATATTATATTTACATTTCAGATGTTATCCTCTTTCCCCATTACCCCCCAATCCCATGCTCCCTCCTCCTGGTTCTGTGAGGATTTGCCCTCACCCACCCCCCACTCCCACCTCCCCACCCTAGAATTCTCCCACACTGGGGCATCCAGCCTTTACAGGACCAAGGATCTCATCTCCCACCTATGCCTGACAAGGCCATCCTCCCCAGCATATACAGCTGGAGCCATGGGTCCCTCCCTATGTGCTCCCAGGCTGGTAGTTTAGATCCTGGGAGCTCTGGTTGGTTGATATTGTTGCTCTCCCCATGGGGCCGCAAACCCTTTCAGCTCCTTTAGTTTTCTTTCTTACTCCTCCATTGGGAACTGCACAATCATCTCAATGGTTAGCTGTAATGCTCATGTGGATGCCAGGAATTACATGCCAACAGGAACCTGATACAGCTGTCTCCTTAGAGGTCTGCTGGAGGCTGACATATACAGAGGTGGATACTCATAGTGAAATACTTTTGATTGGAACTGACATGTATGCTGCTGAAATTGTAGGAATACCATGAGGTAAAGAGTAGACAGTCTATAAAGAGTAGACAGATAACCGAAATCCTCTGTAGAGGGATTTTAATCCAACAACTGGGCTACTCTGGCTGGAGTACAGATACTCCCTTAGCACACAACTCTAATCACTCTGGCTAGAATACAGACATACCTTTAGCATATAGCTTTAATCCAAAATGATAAAATTAGTTTGTGGAAAAAAACACCCATGTTTAAAACTAGTGTCTATTTGAGAGCCAGACAAAGTGATGAATCAGTGAAAGATTTGACAGGAAAAATATATGCCCAACTATTAGAGAGGCTACTTAAGAGAAAGCAGTGCAGAGAGAAAAAAGGAGAGAAGCCAGTTTTACAATGGCAGTTTTACAAAGACGAAAGAGAGGACGAGGTAGATGGAATGAGCCAGAGAATGAGATGGAGCAAGAAGATTGGAACATATTGCCAAAGTTGATGTGAGGCTGAGAGATACCAATTTGGATCAGTCAGTTTAGAGAAGAGTTTTCAGACAAATAGCTGTGTTGAGCCAGCTAACCATAGTTCAGAAACTAGAACTAGAAAGGGTGAGTTTATTCAGCAGTAAGTGTCAGAGGCTGATAACATTCTAGGCCTAAATTAGATTGTAAAGAGGTTAGAAGCTTTCAGAACCAGGCCTAGGTTAGCCGACTGAGGTAGTAAACCTTTGAGACAACATTTACATCAAGTAAATAAAAGATGCATTTGCAGCCCTCCACAGATTTTTCTATTATCAATACAAAAATTAATGTGCTAAGTTTGATTGGCAAATATTTTGTCTAAACAAGTACGATCTGGGGATTTTAAAGTGAAGTGTAACCTATCTGCTCCTTTTTCTTTGCTTTGCTGTAGTCGCATACCCATCAAACCATTGTGTTTGCTGTCCCAGAAAGAGATGTGTCTCGTGTACATGAAGATATGATTTCTCAGCTTCAGGGGTTTTTTTTTTTAATTCAATATTTTATTTATTTACATTTCAGATGTTATCCACTTTCCCCATTCTCCCGCAAGAGTAAATTTACCATCCTTGGAAAAATTTTTGTTTATTATTAAAAACATTGTTATGTGAAGACAATGTAAATGTCTATTTATACATTTGTAAATACACAGTGCAATATTTTTACTATTATAAGAATATAGATAATAATCTTCTGACATGGATTTTTGAGTGTATAATACACAAACAAAATATGTTATGTTCTGTTTCCTGGAAACACAATTTTAATGCATAGAACTTGTGGCATTTCAAGGCATTATTCTTGCTTACTAAATGTGTAATGGCCAAATGAATAACATGTTACTTATAGAATGTAATATTGACACATGCCATTTATTGGTTAGGTCATATGAGACCTACCAGGTAGTTTTCATTTTATTCCCCCAAATAAAATCTGCTCAGAATGGAAACCTCCATGTTACCGGATTCCCACATGATTACAACTGAATGGAAACCATATTCAAATCCATTCTGAAAAGAAAATATGGAAAGTGGGTCAGTCATGGTTCTCTACAGGAAAGAGAGCGAAGGAATGGATGCACATCACAAAGCAGGCATGTGCTCTGTGTACAACATACAGAAAATCTGGGTTTCATTTCAGTGCAAATATAAATTAGTAATCATTCCTGCTGTAATACATAATTCATCATAAATGACACCACATTATCTTCTCCCATGGGATACCATGCTACTCCATCTTTTTTGCTTCTCTGTGTGTGACTTCTGATTTATATTTTCCATGCTTGGTGCATGGATTTGATTATTAACACTTTCACCTTTCACTGTCACATATCTATGTCCTCCACTGAGTGCTAATTGCTGAAATCATCATAATTCTGATCATCTTGCAAACATACTTTAGACATATTTATTTATCATTGGAATTATGGTTTCACTTCATTTTTATAATGCTAGCCTGCTTACCCTCTAAAAACAACAAATATCAATTTTAAAAGCAGCACATAATTAAATAACCAAATTATTTCTCCTCACCGAACAAAACAAGGCTACATTCCTGGACTCTCCTGAAATATGACTTTGTCTCACACTTAGCGTAGCTAACCTTTGTATACTGTAAACTTTGACCCAGGATGCTAAGCTGATTTGACTAGCTTGTGGCTCTCAGCAGCCTCATTTGTTTCTTATAGCAATACAAAAATAATTAACAGGGATACTGTGCCTCAGCATAGTTGACTGGCCACATTTCAAAGGCCAAAGTGATATATAAATCTATAATGTATTGTGTATCAGCTATGGAAAATGGAACTGAGTGTTGTCATTTAATTAAGGGGAGAAGCTGAGGTCACTTACCAAGATGGCATGAATTCAACCAAATTTAAAGGTCAATAATGTACTTTAAAAGAAATGTGTTCAAAAGAAAAATATGAGGTTGAAGGGTACATAGTACAAGGGGTAGATGAACAACTGGAAGTGTGAAGTAGGCGGCAGATATGATCATATTCATTATATATCTCTATGAAGTATTAAAGAATAAGGAATTAAAAGATATAACAAAATGGAATACAAGTAGCATAGATTTTAAAAGATTGATTGGGTTTGGTTAAACAGCTTCCTTGGGGAAACTTCAGGATTTCAGTTCAATAATGGTCTTCAGACACTCTGTGTTAGAGGTCAGACAAAGACAATCTGTTGAACTACAGTACAATTGTCATACTGCTGGAAATAAGTAAACAAGAGCAGTGACATTTCTGAATCCCTGGTGGCTAGTAATGATTAGATGACCCTGTGAGTCAGAAGAACTACCCATGGTTCCTCTTAGCAATCAGAATTAAGGAGCTATGGGACTGACATTATCTGCAGAGACACACATAGACAAACAAACACACAGCCCACATTCTTCAGGACATGTATGGTACCAGAGAAAAAGTAATGTGCTTAACATATTTATGTTAAAAATATATTTGAAGTACACAAATCTAACGTAAATTCTCTATGGTGCTTTAGTTCTTACTTTTTTGATGATTAATTTGATGTTATATCTAGGGCTTTTTTGCCTGTATTCATGTGTATGCATCATGTACTAGCCTGGTGCTTATGCAATCCAGATAATGTATTGGCTACCCTTAAACTGGGGATGAAGATGGGCTGTGAGTTGCCTTATGGGCTCTGGGAACCAAACCCAGATCCTCTGTATGAACAGAAAGTATTCCTTAACTACTCAGCTATCTCCCCTGGCAGGAACTTTAGGTTTTAAAAGAGGTAAAGAGAAAATTTGAGTGGGGGGTGGGACTTAGTAAATGCAGATGTAGCAGGAGAGAAGGCAAATTCTTGAACTGAGTTAATAATCTTCATAGTTTGGTTTTGACAATGAAACTCTAAAAGCATAGACTCATCATATTTCTTACATGTAACAGAAATAACTACAGAAAACAAGGAGACTGGATTCTCTTCTCTGTAATAGTTTGACCCCACAAGTAAAATGCATACTTCTTTCTTTCTAAAAGACTGCTACTCTTTGATTTATTAAAACTTGTCTAAATACAACGTTAGGAAATATATGTATATGTATATGTATATGTATATATATACAAAATTGTGAATGTAAGCCAAGCACTTCTTATTCTTAAGAGTTATTGACATCTTAGTGTTTCCTAATTATGAAATAATAAAGCCAATAGAATTTTAGGATCCATTAAAGTGGTTGGATAATGTATGGGGAACATCAATTACTACATGTGAGAATTCTAATTTTGTTTTATCACTCACGCTATAAATCCTCCCCCCAGTAAAGCAATTGTAAATTGGTTTCTTCATAAAAGATGATTTTGTCCATAGCATTACTTGGGAGTGAAGGCAATAAATGAAAACTCTTCAGGCTAGAAAACCCACAGCAAGAAATAAAGTAGTTGACCCAAAAGGGACATATCTAGAATGCTTTAAAAGATTCATCTTAAACCCAGAAGATAATAAATAAGGGCTGGGGATGTAGCTTATTTGATAGAAGGCTTGTCTAGTGTGCATTGACTTCCTTGTTCCACTCTCAGCACCGTGTCACTGGTATGGAATGATGCAGGGCTATAATCCCAACATTAAGGAGAAAGAGGAAAGAAGTGGAAAAATTCAGTCATTGATGTCTACATAGCAGGTTCCAGAAGAGCCTAAGCTGCATGAGACTCAGTCTAAAACAACTAGTTAATATTAAAACAACAAGGCAACAGGACAGAATTTTCATCTTGATTATCCTGTTGGGCTTAGTTCCTGGACTCTAGCATTGTCCAAGTCTGTAGTCTTTGACAAAATAATCACAAATCACATCTCTGTGGCTAGAAAAGTCTGTGATGCGCTCTCTCCTTTCAGAGCAACTCCAAAGGGCACTGAAGGAATTCAGCAAGATACATCACAACCAAGGGCATTTACTGTTTACAAATTCAGATATTTCCTTCCATTTTATTTGTAATTAATTTTATATTTAAACTAATGAGGCAGTTGAAGCTGTGACAAGTAAGCATATTGCTTAGCTGGGTCTAGAGTCATAACCTGTTAGCAAGATCATTCTAAATGAGGTCATATCTTAGGGAAGAGTCAAAGATTTCTTCTATGGTTTGTTTGCTGTAATTCAATTAACATCAGAGCCTCAAGTCAGTTGTAAATAATCTTTCATATGTAAAGGGTCTCAGTAAAAAGCTGACATTTGCCTGATCTTCAACATAAAATCACACTCTATAAAACGGAAAGTTGGATCTTCTTAAGAATTCATGTGTGTGTGTGTGTGTGTGTGTGTGTGTGTGTGTGTGTGTGTGTGTATGTGTATGTGTGTGTGTGTGTTTTGAATAAGAATGGCCCCCATAGGTACAGTCATCAGGTAGTGACACTATTTAAAGTGATTAGAAGGATTAGGAGGCATGGCCTTGTTGAAGAAAGTGTGTTACATGGTGTGAACTTTGAAATTTCAAAAGCCCATGCCAGGCTCAGTCTCTTCTCTCTGCCTTTCTGCCTCTGTCTCTTTGCCTCTAACTCTCTAGTTTTGTGTCTCTGTCTCTCTCTGATACTCTGTCTCTCTCTCTGTCTCTGTCTCTCTCTGTCTCTCTGTCTCTCTCTGTCTCTCTCTGTCTCTCTCTCTCTCTCTCTCTCTCTCTCTCTCTCGGTCTCTCTTTGTTTCTCTGCCCTTGTCTCTTTGTCTCTACTTCTCTGCCTTCCTCTCTTCATCTCTTTGTCTGTCTCTGTCTCTGTCTCTATCTATCTATCTATCTATCTATCTATCTATCTATCTATCTATCTATCTATCATCTATCTAACTCTATCTCTCTGCCTCTCTCTGCTTTCATATTAAAACATAGCTTTCAGTTTCTTCTTCAGCACCATACTTGCCTGCTGCAGTCCTCTTTGCCATGATGATTATGGACTAAGCCTCTGAATATTTAAGGGAGCCTCCAGTTAAACAAATACCTTTATAAAAGTAGCCATGCAAATAGGTAGCCTTGGCAGACAATACCAACTTAGATAAGGACAAGCGAATCACAGGCAGAGTCATAGTGACTTGTCCCCTGAACCTTCACCCAGCCGATACCAGGTTCTGAAGATATCTGTATTCCCCCTGAACACCCACACTCCATTGTCATTCCCTTCCCGACATCCTGCCTTTCTGTGTTTATAACCCCTGTGTGAATGAATTACTATTTGAGAAAAAATAAATTATTAAAAAAAAAAGTAGCCATGGTTATAGTGTCTCTCCAAAGCAACAGGACAGTGACTAAGTCAATGGGGTAGTTTCTAAGGCCATTTGCAGTTAGTGCTATAAAACAAACATTAGAAAAAATTACCATGCTAATTCCGCTTTCTAGAGTTGGATATTTATATCTGCTCATAGCTTCATTTTATTCTTCTAATACTAAATTAAATTTTTGTTTATAGTTTTATGATTGGCTAAAGGAATGTGATTAGGCTGATTAAATATACCTTATAAAATTATTGGATCCATGAGCAGTATAGAAGTCAGAGGAATTTTGCTCATATTTTAGAATTACTCTGCAGTTATACTAGATGGTCTCTTTCCCAGAACTCTGATATCTCTTTATCTGTATCTCAGTTGGAAATATACACTATGTGCAGCTTTTACATAAGTTCAGGTGATTTGTATTAGAGTCTTTACACTTATACACTAAGCTCTTGTACACCCTTAGCTGTTTCCCTAGCCTGCACCTATGTTTTGACTACAAAGTGTCATATGAGATCACATGTGAGAATCTATCATAGCACAAACAGCATTCAGATTTTGGATCATTTCAGATTTCAGATAACAACCCATTACTAAAGTGTTACATTTAAGAATAGCCTAAATTGTAACCTGATTTTGATGAGAGATTTACATCTTTACAGTTACTGTTTCATGCTGGATAAATTCATGGCAAATTCTGTACTTGGGTAAATCCAGGATGTGTATTCTCTTAGGAGTTAAGGGCAGCTGTGCTTTGAGGAGAATAAAGCTTATTAAGAACATCAAGTCAACACAAGAGACATGTGATGCTAGAGAACTGAAGTTAATTCCTCTATTAAACCAAGCCGGAAGAAAATGCAGCCTCTGGATTTTCCATTTACCATGATGTAATAAATCCACTTACTCTTTAAGCCAGTTTGAGCCTGATTTTCTGACACTTGCAATTGAAAGATTCCTAAGGGCTTCACCCAGCTCCAATTTAATACCTTGCTCTCCAAATTAACTTTGAAAATCTCTTTTAAAGACTTTTTTTATTCTTTTATATTATCTCTATGGCTTTCTACAAGCTGGGGTAGACATACCTTCAAGGACATTCAATGAGTTTGTAACACCTGACTGGTTTTTTCCCAGAAAGCTCTGTCCCACCATGCATCCTCCATTCAATGTCTCCACATCCCACTTTATGTCGACTTTCTCTAACACAGAATATTTTTAAAAGAACTTCTACTTTTTAATTGTATTCATCGTCATTTGATAAGTATGATTATACCAATAAATTCTGTATTCATCTCCAATATCTACTTTCAATCCTTTTTCTAAATAGAATTTTACAATTATTCACTTGTTATGAAGAAATAACCACACACACACACACACACACACACACACACACACCATAATTAGTACTGTTTATTTCATTACTATTATTTATATTTCATTTAATATAACTTTATGCACAAAGCCATATATTATCTAATTTTAAGATTAATTTGCACTCAGGTTTCTTCATAATTTATATGTAATTTAAGCTTGTCCATGTAGTTGACATTTTGGATAAGTTCAGGTCTTTATATAATGCTCAAAAAGCTGAGACTTAAGTATTGTTGGAATCATCCATTCATATAACATCTATTGTCAAATAGTGTAAGAAATACTGGTAGTTGCTAGCTATTCACAGTGAATTGTCTTTCTTTTTGTTGTGAAAAATTTTATAATATTAAATAATAAATTAAGGACAAAAAATTAAGCATTTGAGTAATATAACTACTCACTTTTCCTAGCATATAACTTAAATTAGAAATATTGATACAGTCTGAATTGTAGTCGCAGATACATAGACAATAGTCATTAAGTTTGTGGAGTACAAATACAGATATATTTTAAAACATATCAAATCTAAGTCAATTTAAGGTTTGTTTGAAGCATTCTACCCTATAGGGCTCCAGGCACAAGCCCTATAACAAACCTCTAACTCAAAGCTAGATAATTAAAAAGAAAAAAAAACACTGAACAATAGAAGAAGCTCCCAAAATGCAGTGTGAGTCTGGAATAGTGATCATAAACATTTGCTTCATTATCATAGATGATTATGAATACATTACTTCCCATTTGTTTTATGTCTAAATAGCCTAAATAGACTTCTTAATTTTATTAATAATTCCCTTGCAACTGCAGCATCGATGAATGTATTTTTTCAAAGCGTTCAGAATCATCATTATTTTATACTTTAATGTCCATTTCACTATATTTATATAAGAAGGCAACAATAAGAAGAACTGGTGGTTACCTACTCACCAAAGTGATTGCAAGAATGACAAGGAAACAGACAATAAGAATGTCATTTATAGATAAAATACTTAAAATCAAAGGAAGTGGCATTTATGAGATTAGCCCTAGAAATGTAAGAAGCTGATTTGTTTTAAACCTCAGATTTACTGATAATGGAAAATTGGTATAGCATCGGGTTGTTTCATAATCCGAAGGTGGTATCAGTTCATAAGCATAGCATAATCACATGCACCAACCATTTTTATTTTTCATCTGTCATGAACTATACCTCATTCTTTTTAATAGAGGTAAATAAATGAATACAACAACCTGCCTGTCTTCTTAAAGAACGTGTGCTTTCTTAGCAAAGCCTGAGAGAGAGAGAGAGAGAGAGAGAGAG
>NW_021604657.1:1639087-1653458 GCF_004785775.1 Grammomys surdaster
TTAATGTTGAAAGGTGTGTCACACGGTGATTACATGGTGATACTATGGTGATTATATAGTAAAAATATATTTATAAAATAATAATTATGTAATGAGATGAAATATTCTAAGAATTCATCTGTTTTCCTCCTATTGCATTAATAACTTTTCTAGATATAGAAGAAGTTTAAGAGTGGCAGGTGTCAAAGTAGAATCTTAGGAGTTAAAGGTGAAATAAAAGGCTTCATTCACACACTGGCAAAAGTTAAGTAATGATCCAAAGGGATCCTACTTCCTCAAGATTCCATCTCTTCAGCAGAACAGCAGTGAATGAGTATCAGTCAGATTTCAGTACTGTAAGCAAGGTAGACCTCCACACTGTGGAGGAGAGCTGGGCAATAGCTATCTGATTCTTTGTGACCCTGAGAGTGTGAGATTGGAAGATGTGGACAGCATAGTAAGTAATGGACCTCTTAAGAACATAATGACGTACAGAGAATGTTTAGTCCCATTATCCGTTCAGTGAATATCTGAAAAGTGTCCATCCCCTTACCCAAAGAAGAATGATATTTCTAGTTGAGCTGTACTGCCAGTGGGATGGGGACCCTTCATCTCATACACTTTCCAAACATTGTAAGATACCAGTTTAAAATATGATAGACCTCTTCCCTTGGTGTCTTCCAGGATAAGTTCTGGTGTGACCTATGTTTAAGCTTAAAAATAACATAAATTAGATACTGCCATTTATGCTGAGAGGGAAAATTTTTAAAAAGTCATTTTAAAATCACAGACTGTTTATATTAATGCTAAAATTGCTGGATGTCTACATAGCATGATGTGAAGGAAGGCAGAACCATGGTTATGTCTCTGGGTGGGTAGGCAGTGGCCCACATTTAAAGAGAGCTTGGTTTTTGGTTGTAATGCATTAGGACTATTGAACCAGTGGAAACGTTAGGGGATTCAGACATTATTAAGTGCATAAATGTTTGCTAGTTGAAATGGCAGCTTAGGCTCCCACTATTTAATTCTAAGGAGATAAGCAGTTGAGCTCTATTGATTGACACTTTTTCATAAGTGTCTAAGAATCTGACGCTAAGACTCCAGCAACTGAATCTAAGGAAACAGACAGACTTGCTGCCTCGAAATTGATTTTTTTAAAAGCTAAATTTATCATTTTTCAGCCAATTATTTATGTATATTTTATTGTGATATAGTTTAGGGGGAAGCTATAACGTGATTTACAATGCATCACCATGAATATATATTCTAATTGCCACATGAAAGGAGGAATATGTTATTCATTTATTTCAGTGCTTATCCAAATGATCTGCCTCTTAAAGAGAACTAATTTTGAATGGGAAGCTCACATGACTGTGTCAAGAGATTTACATATATTATCTCATGCATAATCACACTTGGCTTGTGAGATAGTACCTCATTTATTTTTCTGTTTTAGGTATTTTATTTTATAGACAAGGATAATAAACTGCAAGCAAACAAACCACAATATATATCCAATGACTAGGACACAGGAAATGACAGGGTCAGCAATGTTTAAACAGCCTCATGCTGTTGCTTCTGAGACATTTAGACTGTAGAACATGTTCTTATCTCATTCTTGAGAGTGTTCTGTGCAGACTATTGAATCACTCAGGTTTATCTTAATAAAAGTCAACCCTGAAAACACCCTGAGGATTGGAGGATTCTTTACCTCTTGTATCTTTTAAACATTTTTTTACTTTTTTTGTGTGTGTATGCATCTGTGTGTATACCCCCATGTATGCATCCACCATAAAGGAGGACAGAGAATAACATGTTTGTGATTGTACATGTCCTTGTGAATGCATGTGACACTGAAGAGTACAGGGGATAACTTGTGTGTATATGTGTTTGCACTCATGTATGCATGTGCCCCTGAGTACAGGAGATCACTTGGTATCTTGTGTGTGCATGTGTGCACCCCTAAGGAATACAGGGGATACTGTGTGTGTGTGTGTGTGTGTGTGTGTGTGTTAGGGGTTTTCTCCAGTGCATGCATATACCCCTGCAAGTACAAGAGGTAACTAGTGTGTGTATGTGTATACCCCCATGCATGCATGCATTCCTAAATAGTACAAAGGATAATTTGTGTTAACATTTGTGTGTGTGTATGTGTTTACGTTCGTGCATGTATGTATGTATATATATATATATATATATATATATATATATATATATATATATATATACACCCATACTGGCATTCATCCCTAAGAAATACAGAGAAGAGTTTGCAGAAGTAGCTCATACACATCCATTACGTATTCACAGGGAACAGACTCTGGTCCTCAGACTTGCCTGCAAACCTCCCGTCCTTTTGAGCTCACTCCCTTGTTTCCTTTTATTCATTTTCTAACAGTATAAAACAATGGTTATATGGTGGGAGTGGAGAGCAGGAGGATGGATTAAACAGACATGAGAACATTATCAAAATGATACTAATTAATGATGAGGGAAAGATGAGAAACAGCAGATGAGGAAAGTCAACAAAGGAGCATTAGCATTCCTTTGACGGCCAAGATCAAGAAAACAACTGAATAGGTTCTTTAGAATTTTATGTTAATAAATGTGTACTGTTTGCTTGATTACTGTTTCTCCTCTTTCACTCACGTATATAATGCTGTGTTTTGTGGCCCTCACCTGGGTAGATTTCCTTATACCTCTCTAATCAGTACTTAGTATATTTAATATACGTAATGCTCATATTATTGTGGGCATCTCTCAGCACTTTCAAAACTGATAGTACACTCCCTTCACAAATGCACCCAATTAACCTGCATTCAAATCCCATGTAGTATGTCAGCGAAAGAAAACTTTTCCAGCTGTAATTTGCAGTGACTCTAGATATTATGTAGACACATGTCACTTGAAGGAAAGAAGGAAAAAAATCTATTACCTAAAGCTTATGCATCTTTCAAATACCATATAATTAGGATGTGTATATAAAGTCTTATAAAATGATAGGGTATATAAAAATTATCCAACAATGTACATGACAGGTAGGAATTATTTTAGCATTGCTTGTGTGTGTGAGCATCTATGTGTGTGGATGTGCGTGTGTGTGCTTTTCCTAATAGGAAAGAATTTTGATGTTTTTATTATTAAAACAACAATAAAGATATTAAAAGCTTCAAAATTCAAATGGAATTTAGCACACAAACTAGTCAGTGATTCTTGTGATTGATTCTGGCAAAGGGCTTACAGAGTGTGTGACTATTTTCTTCCTATGAATACTTTAATAAAGTCTTTTTAATTTTTATTTTGGATCATATTGAGTAAGATTATTAAAATATATTATCAGATTAAAATGATAAAATAATTTATTTGGAAAACAAATAACAGGTGTGCACATGTACCTATGTACTCATACTGCAGACATATCTAAATTTAACACTCACACACATGTACATGTAACTACATACACACAAAGCCTTTAAAATTCCTCTGGCCATAATAATAAAAATTTAAGAATGAGCATGTAGTTTAAATTTCACTACTGCTATTGTTGTAGTTAAGTTGATAAACCTGCTTTAATCTCAGATAAATATTATTATTTGGGTTATTAGATTTCTTCTTCAAAAACATGGGATCAAGAAAGTGCATGCACATCCTTTTATTGGTAAGTCAGTCAATCACATTTGTCATATTTCTATAGGTCAAGTTAATAAAGATTAGTACAGAAAACAATCAGCTTCAGAAAGTAAGATACAGTAAATAATTTATATTACTCTGTCCATAAGGCATTGTATCTTTATTTTTATACGTAAATCTTAAAGGTATTCTGATAATAAAAAACCATAAGATATCAAATAAATGCCCTGAAAAGACTCTGCATATACACATGCCTGTTTAATAGAAAAACCAGAAATGATTGTTCTTCACATTAAACTAATTTATATTTCCTCCCTTCATTATCACCATCCAGCAAAAAAACCTCAGTGAATAGAGACAGGCTGTTCAGTGTATAGGAGGGTAAGAAACAAGTGGGTCCATGGGGAAAGCAAGAGAGAAAGAGGAGAAAAAAGAAGGATGTAAAGAAAGATAGGAAAGGCAGGGTGAGGTGAAGATCATGCCTATTTTACTAACTGGAATAAACTAGGTTAGATATACAGCTGAACAGTTAATCTTGGCTATCAAAGCAAAGTCAGGTGAAATATGACAATATTCACCATTGTAAATTGACGTTTGTGGTTAGGCTATACAGATTATCAGAGTTGACATTTAAGGTCAGAGGTCATGGGTTACACAGTAAAGTCGGTAGAATATAAAAAGAAGAACATCCAGACATGGTAGGATGCTAACTTACATGGGCACATCCACCGAACAGTTTCATGGTTCTTTGGGTTTGTTGTTCTGGTTTATCATGTTTGCAGATATATGTATGGTTCATAGCTAGGTGTCACTATATCACCCTGTTTTGTGTATGAACTTATCTATTCTGAACTGAATTCTTTACTGAAAATGTCCCTGAGCAGAAATATTAAAGTTGAATATCTGGAATGACATCTATTCTATTAGAGGACTAATTGTGTTTGGTGTAAGTGGGGTTTAAACCCATGGCCTTGAATATATTGGCCTACAACTCTACCACCAAGCTGTAGCTTCACACTCTAGAATGCTATCATAAAATTGTAAGAAATACTGTACATGACACCTTTTAAAGCATCTGTCTTAACAAGTTATATTTCTTCCTTAAATGAGCAAATTCCATGTTAGATTTTTTAAGCACTCTTCTTTTCCCCTTGTGAAATATTAGTTGTAATTCATTTTAAAGAGATGTACTGCTCCCCCAAAATGTCTGTTCTTCATGCCTTTTATGTCAATTTATTATTGCTTTTAGTTCCTGATAAAAATATGTTTTATTTCTTCTTTCTACCTCTGTCCACACAGTGTATGTTAAACAAGGCACACATAATTAGTTTACAAAATGAATGAAATCTAGCTGCACGGGGCTTTAATTGAGCATCTTCAGTCTCTTTCTGACACTTTAACAGCAGGCATTCCCTGCTTGAGGCAACATATATTTTATTTCCCTTTGCTTTTCACTGGTCAGGACTTCTTAGGGGAGCTTCCCAAGGAACTGATGGTCATTAATATAAATTTGAAGTCAGAAAAGAAATGAACATGGAAAACTTCCAGACTGTGCCAGTATGCTCTGACAGACCTCTGTGATTTAGCATCCCTTCCTGACAGTGTGAATTATAATTAAACCACAGACATATGGAAGGCAAGTAACTGAATGTCATTTGAGCTGTCGGCATTGAGAGGGGGAGGAGGCACGAAATAGAAGATATGGAAACTAGTTTCTAAATTCATTTCTGGTTTCATAACAAAGATTGCTAGAGTGATCATGTAGGTGTTATTAGTCATTGGCTTGGGATAATCCTACAGTGAAAGAATATGAGTGTTCTGAGACACCCATCATTTCTATTCCCTCCAAGCGTGGCCTTACTGATGACAGCAGCTCCTTCAAAAATGCAAGCGATCCTTTTCAATTAATGTTTTAACCTGCCACGAAGAATCACTAATGCCAGAAATGTTCAGATTTTGAAAGGAATGAAACCTGAGATTATTTGGAGCTAGAGATATATGGATATATGGATGATTCCTTCAGGATGGAGTATCATCCCAGAAGTAATAGTGCGGAGATGAAGGGATGCAAGTGTCAGATGAAACTTTAAGTGTTTACTACATATATCATTTATTGTGTTAGTCTCCCTTAGTAGGTTAATCTTACCTTGCACTTCTTTATCTCTATAAGCATCTATGGTATCAAACATATAGAAGAAACATTCATCGCTTCTGTAGATTTATGAATAGACTGAATGAAACACAAATCAATTTTCTATAGATGTATGTTTTTGTGATGCTGAGATACAAGGCAATGTCAGAAGTAAAGTGAGGTCTTTAGGTGAGAAGGCATACTGCCACATACACTGATGTTTTGACACATGATTGTGGTTTCCTCACTCCTCTTATGGAGCAGGGCAGGATCTTTTAAGACAAAATATTACTCTAGAATAGCAAAATCTAGGAAGAAAATTTAAACTTTAACCAACCACGAAGAACAGTGGAAATTTATTTCTGTATTTTATCACTTACTAGTTACACACATACAAAAGCTAGTCTCAATAATTCTTGTACAAATTTAGCACTGTAAAAGCTCCTTGGGTGGCTGAATTTAGTGCATTACTATGGCATATGTAAGTCTAGAGTATCAGCTCATAATTTCTGTGCATAGATTACAAGTGTGTCTTAAGAGCTATTCAGTTAAGGCAACTCTGTTAAAATGGATGGTCAATCCTAAACAAATCCTAGTATGACTACTTCAAGAAAAACAACCATTAGTATTCCTCCATTCATATATTAAAATACACATACCTTTAGAATGAGCTTGGGTTAGAATGGACATATGTTAATGATAATGACATAATCTATCACTATGTTCATAATACAGTCTCCAATAATAAATTACTGATAGCCACCTTGAAGGAGACATTGTAATTTTGGTTCATTTTTTCAAACCTTTCAGTCCCCTTCCATCCTTATGTCTGTGGCTCCCATGCTCTAGCAGAATGGCTTAGTGGAGAGGATGCTGTACAGTATCCAAGGACACCTTAGACAGAGGAAAGGCACATGATAGAAGAGAGCTGCTCGCTTTCTGGAAGCCAGGAAGCAAAGGAGTAACAGGAGGGATGCAGAAAATACATCCTTTAAAAGCTTTGCCCCAGTGATCTCCTTCTTCCAACCAAATACCATCTTCTATCATTCTGCTATCTCCCAGACTTTGACTTGACCAATGAATTAATTAAACCTCATTATCTAATAATCTCTGACAACGCTATCATAGACACACTCAGAGCTGTGCTTCCCTTATTTCTAATCAATTTAACAGTGTCAACTATGAAGTCATATTATACTGTTATTTTTATACTAGTTCATAGCTCAACGATACAACAAAAGTTCTCCTGTGAGCCACTTAGGAAGTGAATTAATTAGCTCTCACCTTGCAAGGCTAGATTATAAAGACTAGTTTTCCTCATTGTTTCAGACTCTGATTAAAGGACTCCTGGTGAATGGTATTCAGTGATAGAAGCACATATGGCTGAAAGAAATCACATTGCTGAACAGGAATCCAGAGAGTTATTCAGAGACCAAGATGTGTGTAAACCCTACCCATAAGATCAACAATTACAATGACCCAAAATACTCCCACTAGACTCACCTTTTAAAGATTTCTGTCTCTTTATCATCACCCTGAAGACCAGTCTTTTAATATGTGAACTTGTGACACAAGTCATTTTCACACAATAACAATGTCCTATCCTCTGTTTTTGCTCTCTTTACTAGATTTTTACTATGGCCTTGGTGCTATTACCTTATTCTCCTAATGTGGAAAAAGTTCCCCTTCAATTCTTTGAAACACATCAACTATTGAAGAACCAGTGTAAGAACTGCTATGAGTTTAGGAGTGACTTTACTATTTCTTCACAATATTTGTAATGCATTCAAATACTCAGATTATTTATTTTCAAATTCTATAATCGTTTTTTCCTCACAATTTTAGAATAAAGAGCAAGTCCTCTATAAAAGATGCCATGTAAGGAAACTCAAGATAATAACCATTGCTGTTAAGAGCTTTCCTTTATCTAGTGACCTGACCTCCCTTTAGGCAGTGCACCTGACAAGTGTTGTTGCTTAGATGCTGAATATAGTGCCCTTGTTACTTGTCCACCTACATGCACAATTCTTTGAGTTCTCTGAAAAAGGTGTTGACATCCTGGTAAGACAGAGTATAACTATGACTTTGAGTAACAATGATACTCTCAACTTTCTAGATTCTAGAGAGGTAGTTACACTGAAGAATGCATTACATTCTCAGTATAATTATTTGGCCGACATACTATCATATAATTCAAGCTTTGTGTAAAATTTAAAAAGACCTATTATGTTACCTCTTGAGCAGAACCATTGACATTTTGATAACATGCACTCTCACATAAACATATGTACTGTCCCAGTCCCTGAAAGAGACACAGATATTCCTTAAAACCATAGCTTATACCTTTATCTCTAAAGTCGTCTTTAGAAACCTGTGAATATGCTTCATTCCAATTACTTGGTATTATCTCTGTGATATCTGAGAACAAGGACTCTGCCTAGCCCATCTGGATTTCTCACCCATAGAGGCCAAGAGTGAAAGTGTGAACATTGATTAATAACAATAATTGCATGGTTAGTTGATACAGAGAAACAGAAAACTAGCAGAAACCAGGTGATAGTTTCCTCAGGTATTTATGTTGTGTGCAAGTTTGTGTGTGAGGAGATGCATATGTGTATGAATGAAAGAACACAGAAAACAGAGGCTAACCCTGTGTGTTAATCTCTTACACTCCCAGACTGCTTCCATCCTCTTTTTTATAGCAAGCTTCCCCAACTACATGTTTTCCTTTTATAGAAAGTAGATTCTTTCTACTACAATATATTCTAATATATAGTTTCCCATATTTCTACTCCTCCCAGCTCCTCCTCACTTCTCTTCCCCCCCATATCCACTTACTTTCCATCTCTCATTACAAAAAAAACAGGCTTCCAAGAAACTACAGTCAAAGATGTCAATATAAAATTAAATAAGATAAAGCAAAAGCTGTCTTATCAAAGTTAGATATGGCAAACCAACAAGAGTCAAAGAGTCTCAAGAGCAGGCACAAGTGTTAGAGGCCTGCTGGATCTCACAGTCAGCAGCCCCATAAAAATACTAAGTTAATTGCTAAAATATGTTGGTAGAAGACCCAAATCAGTATATATGGAGAAAATAAGATATTTCACTATAAAGTCAAATTTAAACAATATCTATCTACAAATCCAATCCAACAGAAGGTGCTAGAAGGAAAACTTCAATGTAAGATGGTTAACTGCACCTGTGAAAATATAGGAAATAAATAAAATCAAAAGAAAGGAAGCATACACACACACACACACACACACACACACACACACACACTCACAGATACACACAGACACTCACAGACACACACAGACTCATATCACCACCACCACTACCACTATAATAAGATTGAATAATCATCATTCATTAATATGTCTCAAGATCAATGGTCCCAATTCCCCAATAAAAAGATACAGTCTAACAGAATAGATATGGAAACAGTGTCCATCTTTCTGTTGCATCCAAAAACCATATCTCCATATAGAAAAGAGATATTACCTCAGGGTAAAAGGTGATATTCCTAGCAAATGGACTCCAGAAACAAGACAGTATAGCAGCTTTAATATCTAATAAAATAACCTTGAAACCAAAACTAATCAAAAGTGATAGGAAAGGATACTATACACTCAGCAAAGGAAAAATCTACTACAATGACATTTCAATTCTTGTTGTAAAACAAACAGTACTGTTAGCATTCTGTCTAAACTCCACCCCCACAGTTAAGTGGCAACAGCCAGGTATGCTCCACCACACAGTTACCTGGGAATAGCCAAGTAGGTGTGGCCCACTATAAAAGGGGCCTCTTGCCCCCTCCTCTCTCTCTTGCACTCTTGTTGTCTTGCTGTCTTGCCCTCTCTTGCTATTTTGATCCCTCCGTCCCCTTGCCCCTTCCCCCTCCCTTTTTCCTCTCTCCATGTGCTCATGGCCTACTTCTCTACTCTCTCCTTCTCTCTGCCTTTCTCTGACTCTACTACCCTCTTAACTTCCCTCCCCATGGCCCAAAAAACTCTATTCTATACTATACCATTGTGTGGCTGATCCCTTAGGGGCAAAGGATGCCTCAGCATGGGTCCACTGATGCATCCCCTTCCCCATACCTAAGCACACACCACCACATACTCATAGAACATATTCTCTATCTCTTTATCTTTTTATAAACATGTCAATTACTACAGGTTAAATCACATATTGACCCTCACATACCATTTTTAGATACCTAAATATCCCACTCTCAACAAAGAACAGATCATCCAGACATAAACTAAACAAATACTGGACATTACTGATGTGACAATTCAAATGAACCTAACAGATATTTACAGAATATTTCACGCAAATAAAAAAGAACATACCATCTCCTCTGTACGTCATGCAACTTTCTCCAAAATTGACCACATAATCAGATTCATAGCAAATCTCAGCAGATGCAAAAAAAATGAAATAATACCCTGCAACCTAACCACCAGGAATTAAAGCTAGATATCAAAACTATAAAAATAACAGAAAGCTTAAAACTCATGGAAACTTAGCAACTTTGTATTTTATGAAAAGTGGGTCAAGGTAGAAATAAAGAATTAAAGATTTTTGAGAATTCAATGAAAAATAATACATAATATATTCAAATTTATTGGACACAATAAAAGCAGTGCTAAGAAAAGTTCATAGTGCTAAATACCTACATAAATATCAGGAAAAGTCTCATTCTAGGAATTTAACACCAAACCTGAAAATTCTTGAACAGAAACAAGTAATCACATCCAAAAGGAGTAGAAGGCAAGAAGTGATCAAACTCAGGGATGAAATCAATAAAATTGAAACAAAGAGAATAATACAAACAAAATCATGAAACAAAGAGTTGGTTCTTTGACAAAATCAACAATATAAACAAACCATTACCCAAACCAACTAAAAGGTAAAGAGAGAATATGCAAATTAACAAACACAGAAGCAAAGAGGTAGTACATAACAGTAGACACCAAGAAAATCCTGAAAGGGCTTATTTTAAAAACCTGTACTTCATCAAATTGGAAAACCTTAAAGCGATGGAAAACTTCTTGATAGGTACAACTTACCAAAGTTAAATCAAGTTCATATACATGATTTAAATAGACCTGTAACCCCTACTGAAATGGAAGCAGTCATTAAAACTCTTCTAACTAAAATGCTGGGCCCAATGGTGTTAGTATAGAAATCAACCAGACTTCCCAAGAAGGTCTAATGTTAATATTCCTGAGGTTATTCCACAAAACAGAAACAGAAGAACATTTATGAGGTTACTGTTAGCCAAGTTACATAAAGACTCAATAAAGGAAGAGAATTATAGACCAACTTTCCTCATGAGCATAGATGCAATAACATACTTGCAAACCAAATTGGAGAACTGAAGTAAAAGTTTCTGGATATGTCATGTAATACAGACTCAAGTAGCATTTTGCTAAGGCAAAAGCCATGTAGGACATGTGATGTTTGCAGAGCGAATACTAAAACAAAATGATCACGTTCTATAGCTATGGATCTACCAAAAACACTGTCAAAAATGTATCTCAAACTACCTCTGAGTTGTTAAATGGTTCCCACAACACTTTCCCTCAGCATTTTCTCTACCTGCTGCCACATCTTGCCTTTGCTGAGGGAGAATCTCACAGCTGCTGGCTCTCTTGTGTTGTTCACTTTGAATGGCTGCGCATGTCCTTAGTTGTTCAATCTGAAGGTTAGTGAAGAACCATTCAGAATAGCCTCTATTAGAATTTTGATACTATTCAAACTTGATGAATGCTAATTGTTTCTTTTTATTATTTTTCTTTTATTATTATTTTTGATAGATCAGTTTTAATTTCAAGCATTGTACGTCATTTGACTAGAGAATTTATTCTTTTGCATTTAAAGTAATGATTGATTTATAAGGACTTCTTATTGATATCTTTCTTTTTTCATTTTTTAATTGGATATTTTATTTATTTACACTTCAGATGTCATCCCCTTTCCCCATTTCCCCTCCCTTGAACCACCCCCATTCCATCCCCGCTCCTCCTTTTTGCTTTTATACCATTTTAATTACATGCAAGTATTAATCATTCCATTTATTTACATCTCGAATGATATCCCACTTTCTGGTTACCCCCTACACAACCCCCCCATCCCATGATATCCCACTTCCCCATTACCCCTCTAACACCCCACACCCCATGCCCTCCTCCTCCCTTTTGCCTGTATGAGAGTGCTACCCCACCCACCCACACTCTCCTGCCCCACTGCTCCAGCATCACCCTACTCTGGGGCATCAAACCTACTGGCCCTCCTGTTGCTATCAGGCAAGGCCATCCTTGGTTACATATGCATCTGGAGCCAAAGATCCCTTTAGGTATACTCCTTGGTTTGTGGTCTAGTCTCTGAAAGAACTGGGTAGTCAGACCATCCTGTGTTGTTCTTCCAATAGCATTGCAGTCCTCCACTGCTCCACTAGTCCTTTTGCCAGCTCCCCCACCAGGTTCCCTGAGTTCAGCCTGATGGTTGGCTCCAGGCATCCCGCTCTGTTTTGGTCAGTTGCTGGGCAGACCTCCTCAGGAACTGTCACACTTGCTAATTGTATCTTAATGAAATTCCAGAAGAAAAGGAAGACCATAGCATAACATGCAGATTTTGTTCAGATTGTATATATAATTTATTATTTTATTGAATCAGTTCCTATATCTTTTATTGCTCTTCATTTATTATCTCTCCCCAGCAGCCATGTATAATATTTCAATTAGTAATTGTGTTGTGTTTGTTCATACTTTCTTCTTGGTTAAAGATAACATGAATAATTTTCTAGATTTTAGAAATATTTTTAAAGGACAAGATCACAGTAAAATGTATGGAAAATTCCAGCAATATGATCATAGCCCTGGGGATAAGTGGAGATGTACCCATGTTTGTTCTTTGCTTTCTATCTGATGAATGTATCCACATTTAAAAATCTCACTTTTGAAAGCATATACCTTACTAATATAACAAAACTTTACCTTATGTAGCCTCAGATAATTCTAGAGAACCCTACTTTTTATCTTAAAAAAAAAAATCGGTGCAAGCTTAAGGTTTGCATAGTCTATATGAAATTTTTAGGCAATTCCAGGCTACACTGACCATTTCACATAAATTAAGTGCTAAAGATCTATACTTACTTACTGTAAGAGTTAATTTTACTGAAATATATTAATCTTTCAATGAATATTTTGTCATAATAGTGATTTATTAATATACTATTAGCATTCATTATAATGCAAATGTGTTTTCTCTCTCCTGCTCTCTCTATCCCCCTGTGTGTGTGTGTGTGTGTGTGTGTGTGTGTGTGCATGTGTGTTTCTGTGTGTCCATGTATACACAGGTGGAGATGAGGAGAATAGTTTTACTCCTAAGGAATATATAGAAATGTAGAAATTTTGAGTTCTGGATAGGAAAGACATTATCCATAACTAACCCATACTATACAGACTTTTAAACCACAGAATTCTTTCATTCACATGCAGCATTACAGTCTTTCATAAGATTCTATTTGGAAGTAATTCTTTTAGAAGGCGATTAAGTTTGGTTCTGTCATGAGCAAAGTTTTCTCTGATAAATTATTTTTTTTGTAAGACAATGAAGACAGAGAGATATTTGTCAATATGTTCAAGCAAGGAGGGCAGGTTGCGTGACCACTCAGTGAGAAGACAGGTGCCTACAAACCAGGAGGCCAGATCCCTCTGTGCTTCCATTCATCAGCACATGTCTTAGTCTTGGACTTCCTTTCATAGAATTATGTTAAAGTGTCATTAGATTCTTAGAGCAGATGAGGCAGGCTATGAAATCTATTGTAACATAACAGCCAGTCAATAATAGGAATACCATCTTCATAAACCTATGTTTCAGAGATATATATTTATTGGGTTCAGACAAATATCAATTGTGTGTTACTTGTTATGTTATGTGTTGGAATCTGAAGCATAGAGATAAATAATAAACAAATCTGACTATGAGAATCCAGCCTAGAAAGGAAGACAGGCACTAGTTGATTTTCCAATGCAATATGTAGTCAACAAAAAAATTAATGATCAGATTGACATGGATAGCCCAATAATGACACTTAGATCAAAGATGTAAGCAGATTTCCAATGGCTAAAACTAATAAAAATCTAAATGTAGTTAGATGTTTAAAATACAACCAACACACAAAACCATAGCAAGGTTAGAAAGCATGATTATTTATAATATATTTACACTAGAAATAGCTTTTATTTTTACTTTTCATTAAAGTAATATATAAGTGAATTTAGAGTCAGTTAGCTCTCTAAAGTTGGCTAGAACAAAATCACATCTTAAACATTATGTCATTCCAGAAGCAAGTATTTCCTGTTCTTTCAGCTACTTTTGCAGATAAATTATATCTGATTAACCACTTATTCACTTTTCAATTTGAGCATTTATATATTTTATTTTCAGTGGAGAACATGAAAATTAAACTTGGCTCTATTCTCTGGACACACTCTAATCATTCTCTCTCCCTCTGTCTCCTTTTTCCACTCTTTCTTTCACCATAGATATACATATTTTCTCTTTCTATCTCTGCCTCTGCCTCTGCCTCTGCCTCTGCCTCTGCCTCTGCCTCTG
>NW_021604657.1:1653468-1657491 GCF_004785775.1 Grammomys surdaster
TCTGCCTCTGCCTCTGCCTCTGCCTCTGCCTCTGCCTCTGCCTCTTCCTCTTCTGCCTCTGCCTCTGCCTCTGCCTCTGCCTCTGCCTCTGACTCTGCCTCTGACTCTGACTCTGACTCTGACTCTGCCTGACTCTGACTCTGACTCTGACTCTGACTCTCCCTCTGTCTCTTTCATATGGATTTAATCTCATATAAATCTTATGGGCTAATTCAATGTCTAATTAACAGACAAAAGAAACTACTTGAGATGTTAACATTAGTATATGCAGGCTCTCAGATGTGACCACCTTTTATTTATTTATTCAATTATTTATGACATGTATGTGCATGTGTGTTATATTTGCAATGAACATGGATGTATCTGTGTGTTTCATATATGTGGAGGACAAAAGAGAACAGTTTGTGCTATACATGATTCTTCTGTGACAAGGTGTTTCCCTGAGCCAGGAGCTCAGGTGGCAGCCAGCCAGCACCAATATTCCCCTTGCCTTCATACATTAGAGTCCTGAGGTTACAGGAACATCATTCTGTCTTTTTCCTTTTTTCGTTATCTGCATTCTTATGTTGTTGCTTGCCAGTAAAGATATTCTCAATTTTATCAACATGACTTGGGGTAGTTGTGTGGTTCTATCTATGTTCAGAAGGAAATCACATTGCAGTTAACTATGTGCCTGAGTAAAACCTCAATCTCAGAGCCAGTATGAATGTGAGGATTTTTTTTCCACTATCCAGGTACCTCTCACGTGGGAACTCAGTGTCTTCTCCATGGAAAGCTATGCATTGTGTCAAAGAGTTAGAGCTTTCAATTTTCTATCTCTGAGGTTTCCTATGCCCTGTTCAGCCATGGCATTTATTTTTAAAATGCTTTCTTGTATATTTTACTAGGAGTAGCTTTCCAGTCTCTAAACTCATTTTGTCTAACATTTTCCAGAAACAGAAATTTCACATGTATGTGTACTATGGATGTGTGATATAGCGAGAGTTGTTTTACATTGTGTGCCACTGTTTTATAACCTTTGTGTTGGATATGAGAATGTTATGTAAATATACAGTTATTGTATAGATTAGTGAAAAGGGAACATACATACACTCAATATACAGTGTTGATACAGTGTGTTTGTACTAAGTGGTTTGTAAATATTTACAATATGTGTATCTTATTGTGTGACTTATAAAACTAAATACTCTCATACGTTATAAGTGTCTTCCCCTGAAAAGTCCCAATAGATTAATTTAATTACAGTGTGAGTTCTGAATGACACATCAAATTTTTTAGTCTGATTTTGGAAGTAAATTTCTGGATCAATTCATACCTGTTAAAACAGCTATCTTATGTGATTAGCCAGGAATAATGCTAGTGAAGTGACAGAGATAGAGACTCTTATTGCCACAGCACCGTGTCAAACACCTATTGTGTAACTGTCAGATTAAATCAAACACAAGAATTTGGGTCTTAAAATGAGTATTCAAGCTTCAAGCTGAACAAAATTTGTGCATATTACCACAGCACACACATAAGGTTTTCTCTCAACTTTGCCTTGAATAGGCAGTGAATATTATTTTATGATATTTCTGAAAATCCTATTTTCTTTTATAGCTTCTCTGTTGCACTTACATGATTTAGAATGAAACGCCTTTTAAAAAAAAATCAGACACTAAATTTATCTCCTCTGAATGGCAATCTGGAAATCAATAGTGTACACTTGGCAGCATCTAACATCATAAGCAATTATACATTCAAAATATACACTCAGCTTAAAATTGTGTTGACAAGTGAGTTGGCCACAGCTGTCATAGTATCTGTGGCCAACAATAATAAGAGCATATTTGTGGGGAAAGTAATCAGGAGTGACTGAAATGCACACCAGACCTCAACCTAAATCATACAGTTATCCAACACAAAAGCACTGTTTTACATAAAGACCTTGGTCTCAAATTTATCCTGAAAAACAGGAGTCAGAACCAAACATTGTTGTAGTTCTTAAGAACTGCCAATATTATTAAAAATAGTAAAAGCTACCCTGTCATTTCTCATAATGGATGTTATATATACATGCATATATTCATACAATTATTAAGTGCATACTAACACTGTGTTTTTCATAGAGAGCCATAAATTTTAAAATGTGATTTGCTTATTCTTTTATTTAATTTATGCCAAAGTGAATAATCATTCCTGTGAGTCCTGAATCCTTCAGGTTTTCACTGCATTACCTCATTTAAGCTACAGGACACATCTATAACTTATATTCTAGGGCATAGAAAGTTTTAAAAATTCTCACATTATATCAAGCATTCATCTATCTAATATGTAACCAATCTTTCTATAATTTAGCCACATAAATGGAACACCAAACAGATGAGTGGCCTGAAGAATCATTTAAAAATGAAATTGCCATTTTAATTAGCATATCCTACACGTGCTGATTCTATACTGTGTACTGAGTGCACACATAAGCATGCATGTGTTTGCTCAGTAGTTTTCCCAGGCTACCAGGCTTAAACAGAAAATACTACTTATACATGTATATAGTCTGTGGAAATGAGATGTACTTTGCCTTATGCAGAATAATGGGAACATGTCTTGATGTTGAATATGTGGACCTGCCTTCAACTGAAGGAGATTTTATGTCACATGTTAAAATTGCCTTTGCACCTGTGAAGCTGTCACAGACTCCCTAAGGCATGGCAAGTTTCGTCTGCATGTAAATCTTTGGGAAAAGTGGTTGATGCTAAGGTTATCCATAAGAAAAAAAAGTCCACTTTCTCGTCTTAGCTATAAGTCGCTCCCAGCAAAAGCCAAGTTATGTGACAGTTTTTATGACTGAAAAATTCAGAATTTCCTAGGTACTCAGATCTGGTGTCAGATATGACACAAGGAACCTGTGATTCTTACTTTATGTACAATGCCTGTGAATAATTTCTGGAAATAATTTTAATCATCTCCTTACTCTGCCTGTCCATATCATATTTTAAGCCATATGCTGAGTGTTAGAGACAGCAATTTTCCTTGTCTGTGAAGGAGTGGGTCTCATCATGGTGATAGATTCATTGAGAACACACAAATACACTGGTGACATATTTTCAAGGCATCCAGTGAATAGAATTGGAAAATACAAATTATCTCTGCATTTGAGAAATATCATAAAATATAAAAAATGTATTATAAAGCAACTGATGAGAGTTTCCATGTTAATGATACAGGCTTGATATGAAGAGATTATATTTGTAATAAAATAACCAATAATGTATGTAAATTTTTATTATTACTGCTTTTGTTTTTAAATTATAATATCAGCATTTCCTCCTTCATTTTCTTCCCTCCAAATTCTTGCATATACCTACTGCTTGTTATTTCTGTCTTTTAAATTTATGGCCCCTAGTTCATTAATTGTTGTTATTTGGTCATACACACACACACATAATTAATATATATATATTATAATTATACACACACATAATTAATATATATATATAATATTATATATATGTATATATATTCCTAATTACACACTTTTAGTCTGTATAATGTTACTATATGTTTTCCTAGCCTACTCAGGGTTAGTGAAGTCATAGATTTAGGAAAATCTACACTACCATTTTACTAAACTAGCATAATCCCTAACTACACTCTAAATTCTATCTTTGTACCCAGAGATAAGTACAATCCTCAACCCTCATCAAGGAGACACATGCTAGCAACAACAGGGGCCATTAAAGAATGTGTGTGCCCTTTTAAAGTAGGGTAGACACCAGAATCAAACAACAAAACTAGGATTTTGGACATATAAATGACAGACGAAGGAAACAAATGGATTTAGAAATGGATCAGCTGTTCAGAAAGCTGTCACGCACTGTTACCAAAATTACCTTAGTCTGGAACTCTGATGAGGTATAAACTGTGAATTAGTAAGAGCATTTTGGGCAGATGATCATCTAAAATGCTAAAGACCTGTGATGTCTGAGTTAGTGCCATCCTCTGCTCTAAAACAGAACAGAAGGGAACTAAAGCCACGGCCTG
>NW_021604657.1:1657591-1667920 GCF_004785775.1 Grammomys surdaster
TGTGTGTGTGTGTGTGTGTGTGTGTGTGTGTGTGTGTGTGTATTTCAGTCTAGTGACTTTAGTAAGATTTGGAATTATTTATTAAAATTCTCTTGGTTTAAGCAACATCATGGAAAAAGAAGCAGTCAAATTTTAATAAGGAAAAGCTTTATCTGATTTTTGTTTGTTTATTTTTCTTTTTTACATTAGGGTTACTAAATTACAATGTCTAAGTTAATAATAAGGGCAAACATATAAATAAATTCTCTTCATAGGAAGCATCCCAAAATTTATGGTCATTTCTTATTTAGAGATTGCAGTAGATCATTTTTTTTATTTCATTCAAAATCTTTGGATTGGCAATAAAAAAGAATGCAAATGATGTAATTTTACCAAGTACAGTATTTTTTAAAGTGATTAAAAAAGAGTTGTTGCAATTGCTAATGTGATTTATCAATCATACATATTTTCACCATATATTTAACTGATATTTATCAAGAAAATGATGTGGATGAGTTACCATTTAAGAATCTAGCTTTGGAAAGGAAAAAGAAGGGTATTCTCAGGGAGATTTCTCTTCCCTGGATGTAAATTGTTATTCATTTTATTTATGGTTGGGCATGGCTTTGTGGGGGTATCTATTTATTTCATTAATCTTTCTGGTATCCAATTAGCTGTGCCTTTTGTGGTATCAAACAGGCATATCAATCCTCAGCCCCATAATGGGACTGGGTTTGGGCTATTCTCTTTAAGGTTAAGAGGATCCTTCCCCATATCTGTGGCATAGTTTTTATTGGTCTTGGTGATGCCAGAGGTAATCTCTTTTTCCTTTCTAGGTAAAAATGAATCACCCGTGATGTCTGCTGTTAGAAGTTCTAATCCAGATGCTCGCTTCCGAACTTATACTACTCAGACCTTCGAAGGGCCATTGACAAGAACATCAAACAGCTAGAGATTGACATCACTAATCTGAAGAAATCCTTTGTTTCGCTGTCTGAAGAGACCTCCAAAAATCACAAAGATCCTTATTGGATTTGATTTACTCTACTATAATAGAAAAGGCTGTGTAAAGCTCTTGACTGTGTACAGCCCTTACAGAAGAATATTGCCTTTACATAGACAAGACAGGGATGGTTAAAGAGAGCATGAAAAAGGTCAGAGAAGGCCCTGAGAAAAGTCAGAGAGAGAAAGAGAAAGATGAGTGCGGGTACAAGAATTGGTTTTCTACCTCTCCAGGGTTGTCAACCCTACCTCCTCTCATCTTGAGACCATTATTTGGGTTCTTTTTGCTTATTTCTTCTGGTCCCTGGGCCTCAAATAGGCTGACTAACTCTGTGAAACAACAGATAAATAATTTGGTAGCAACATCTATTCAGATACATTATCATAAGTTAGCTATGGAGGACCACGAGAATCAAGATGAGGTTGTTACTTTATCCAGGGTGTTCCCAAAACCCATCTCCACCCAACCTGAAAGAGGGTACTTCCGCCCCTAGACCAGGCAGAGAGGGGCCACACAGAACCCCCTCTGACAGGCGACCTGAATTCTTGCTTAGGCTGTGAGGCTAAGCACTGCAAGGGAGTATCAATAAAAGTTAAAAATATCTCTCTGGGTTCCCTGAGGGACAAGCTTGACTGCATAGGGGTTGATGTCAAAAGTATCCCCTCTCCAGGAAAAAGATATCGGGATGGGTATGGCCCTCACGCCTCACTGGACAACGACAGGGGGACCGGAGCCATTACAAGGTCCCCTTTAATTACTGGAGGTCAGGCCTCTATCACCGCTTTTGCAAGATTAGATTCGCCACAGTTCGTCTATACTTAAAGAAGGGAGGAGATGTCAGAGGCATCCCTGCTTACACACTGAAGGCCTAAAATCAGCTATAGGCCTAAAATCAGGAATAGGCCTGTCATACATGTATACTAACACAAAATCTTGAGTCTGTGTGGATAAACACTGAAACAGATGGCTATAAGCTATTGTAAACAGGCAGTTTTTGTGACAATTTACCAGCCTGAGTAGTCATAGACCTTGTAAATAGGTAGCCTTGGCAGATATTACCAACTTAGATAAGGACAAGTGAATCATAGGCAGAGTCATAGTGACCTATCCCCTGAACCCTCACCCAGCCGATACCCTGTTCTAAAAAATATCTGTATTCCCCCTGAACACCCACGCTCCACTGTTATCCCCTTCCCCACGTCCTGCCTTTTTGTGTTTATAATCCCTGTTTGAACGAGTATAAATTAAAATTTGAAAAAAATAAATTATATATATATATATATATATATATAATCTAGCTTTGTTCTGTTTTACTTTAAAAATCATATTTCTCTCTTATCCATGTTCTTTTTGAGATGTCAACCTTACCATGACCTGTTAAAAATGTGAAGATACACAAACTTAATTCATTTCTATTTTGGTATAAATATTGCGTGACATAATTTTTAATTTTCTCATTCTATCCCTACAAATTTTTATTACAACTATTGACTGTGTGTACATACATGTGCTCATGTGTATTCATGTGTATCAGCATGAAAATATAGAGGTGAAACAACAGCCTGCAGCCCAGGTGTCTTTCCCACTACACTATCTGTGTTCTGTGTGTTGAACTTGGATTCGAAGGCTTTGGCTAATGCCATTATCTGCTGGTTCCTTTTCCTTTTATTATTTTTTTTTTTAGATATTTTATTTATTTACATTTCAAATGTTATCCACTTTCTAGGTTTCCCCTCTGGAAACCTCCTAACCCATCCTCCTTCCCCCTGCTTCTATGAGAGTACTCCTCCACCCACCCACCCACTTCTGCCTTCCTACCTTGGCATTTCCCTACACAGAAGTATGGAGCTTTCACAGGACCAAAGTCCTCTCCTTCCATTGATGTCTGACAAGGCCATCCTCTGCTACATATATGGCTGGAGTCATGGCTCCCTCCATGTGTCCTCTTTGGCTGGTGGTTTAGTTCTGGGAAGCGCTTTGGAGGTGGATTCTGTTTGGTCAATATTGTTGTTCTTTCCATGGGTTGTAAACCCCGTCAGCTCCTTCAGTCCTTTCTGTAACTCCTCCATTGTGGACCCTGTGCTCAGTCCAATGATTGGCTCTGTATTTGTCAGGCTCTGGCAGAGTCTATCAGGAGACAGTTATATCAGTGCTCCTGTCAGCAAGTACTTCTTGACATCAGCAATAGTGTCTGGTTTGGTGTCTGTATATGGGATGGATCCTCAGGTGGAGCAGTCTCTAGATTTTTCTTGTCCACTAATTGCTTTTAAAATATTTTGTTTTGGGGAGAATTTCTTAGTTTATGTGTACAGGTATTTTGCCTGTTTATATGTATAAGCACCATGTGTGTCCCTGGTGACATCAGAGATCACAACTAGATATCAGATCAAATGGGACTGTTTTTGGAGACAGTTGTGAACCACCATGTGGGTGCTGGAAATGAACACAGGTCTTCTGCAAGAGCAACATGTAATATGTATACTGATAACATGGACAAATATGAATTTTATATTCTAAATAAGACTAAATTCCATCTTCCAGTCTATCTAACAACAGTACACTCATTGCATATGACTTTAGTACATTAAAAGTGGAAAACCAAGTTATGTGACTGTTTTTGTGATTGCAAAAGAATCAGATTTTCTGAGGTTATTTTCTATTGTATCAAGTGGAAATATCATTTTTATAGATTTAATATAAAGAAAAAAATTCCTTTAAAAGATATCTGCTCTTAACTCACCTTCCTTAACAAGTCTCACAGGTACACACTAGTTTACAAAGGCTTAAACATTTTTCCTACCCTAAATATGTACTGACACTCAAAACTTTCATGATTTTCATATAACTTTGTCAATACTGTTTCCTCCCATTTCTTATTCTACCTTCTTAACTCTTAAAGGCCACTGTTTCTTAACACTTACAAATCCTACTTACTTCAATATTCATACTATCTACCACATTATTTTGAGAGACATTTATTCAACCTTGTGGACTTTGTTATGTATCTTCAAAATAATATAGACTTGATACACCTTTAAAATATAGTAGCTAACTAAATCAAATAGCATCCCAGGCCCACATAGCATGGTTACATGTCCAATAAGAGCATAGAGAATACTAGTGAGCATCATCAGGGTTCACCTGCAGTGCTCAGTAAATGAAAACATGCATAGCACTCTAGTGAGTTTTCACTCAAGCGAAGTGGCCACTCCTTATTGATAACAGTGCATATTCTACATTTTAATTTTCCTCAAATTCTTATTCCTCTTTTTACATCTGGGGTAATGTAAAAGTCTTGTATTCATGGGACTCCTAGAACAGCAAGCTAGAATAAATCAAATATGACAAGGAACTCCCTCCAAAGTCATATAGCTAAAGGATTTTCACTGTTGAACTTGGATGAAATCTACTTTTAATAAAGCCATTCAAAAGACAGGTGTTCATCTGTCCTGACTTTTCTCAGTGCAGAGAACTCTACATTCAGGGCACTTTGAAAAAAAAAAGATTAGTACAGTAAGTTAACAGTGCAAATGTTGTGGTGGTTATGCTAGTCAGGATAAACACAAAGATAACCAGAAAGCTTCAAAGGAAAATCTGAAGAATGAGATATGAATACATGGATTTAGAAACATTTAATTATCCTTGGACTCATGTAGATTAGTTAAAAGGTCATGGTTGTTTGCAGCTCCCCAAAAGCCTTAAAAATATCTAGTCATTTAACTCTGTGAAACTCTGCCCACAATTAAAGAAGGTCAAGATAGAGGTTTTTTTCCCTTGTGAAGCATTAAAACTATGATCCTCCATCCCCCATGTGTTTTGAAAAGGGCTTCTTAACATTGCAGCCATGCTAATGTTGTCTAATTATATAGCAAGTAAGATAACAGGTAGAAAAGAGAATCTGTATGCTATTTCTCCTTGCATAAGATGAGATATTGGTATAACTCCACTAAATAAATTAGTTCAGAAAGCTTGCAGAGTAAAAAATACATACTGAGGAAAATTACATTCAAGTATATTATAGATGAAAATTCCACAGACTGAAGATAACAAGTCAATTTCAGTAAAAGATCAGCAGGCAAATATTTGGGTGTAACATTTAAAACTATTAATCCTTGTACAATTATTCCTGTGTATGCATGTGGTGCCTATGTAGGTATGCATGCCATAATGCTGGTGTGGAACTCAGAGAACAGTTTTGCGGAATTAGTTCTTTCTCTCCACCTTTACATGGGTTTGAAGTCTTGAACTTGGACTGCCAGGCTTGTGTAGCCAATGCATTTATGCTCCAAGTCATCACATTTTCCACTTCTGAGTATGTCTTATTCACAGTTCAATTACTGTGAAGATACGCCATAACCATGGCTATGATCATGGCAACTTTTATAAGAGAAGATATTTAATTTAATTAGGGCATTGCTTACACATTTAGAGGCTTAGTTCATTATCATCATGGTAGGGAATATGGAAGCAGTCATGGTAGGCATGGTGCTCGAGAAGTAGGTGAGAGCGACATTTGATAAACAGTCTAAGAGCAAGAACTAAGCCTGTCCTGGGCTTTTGAAACCTCAAAGCCCAATCCCCAGTGACACATTTTCTCCATCAAGGCCACACCTCCTAATCCTTCTAATCCTATTAAAGAGTTCCATTCTCCAGTGACTGAGCATTCAAACATGTGAGCATGTGGAGGCCATTTGTATTTATACCACCACAGACTCATCTTAATATCATAAGTTAAATTACTTACACTAAAGCTGTGATTATCCATTGAAAGAAATAAAAATAAATAAAATCAGTGGAAAGGTATCCATGTCCCTGGTTCAGAAAGTAGAGTCATTAAGCAGCAAGAATATAACAGTTTTTACACCTTGATTACAAATTCATCATAGCAAAAGTAGTACTGAAAAAAATGAATAAAAATGAAATCAAATTTATTTCAATTACTACATCTATATGATGGGAAACTGGCTTAAGTACAGGGAGTATAACTGAGAATCCATAAAAATTTAATATTTTGGTCAATTCATTTTCAGCAAAAGCTTCTGGATTAAGTAAAAGGGAATAAATACTGTTTCAAGGACTGTAACTATGATTATGATTCCATAGACAAAGTGAAAGTATTACACACACAAACACACACACACGCACACATACACACACACACGCGTGCACACACAAACACACACATACACACACACATTAATAGTTACAAATGTTTAGGTTAAACCATTCAGTTAAACACACAAGTAAGCAACAATAGAAAAAATGAATCAAACTTCATAAAATTAAACATGTTGGTATTAATGGCAACTTATGAAAAACAACCCACAGAATGGAAGAAAGTATTTGTATATCATAAATGTGATAGTGAAATTGACTCCAGAATATATAAAGACATCTTCCAAGAGATAGTAAGCAAACAAACAAATGAAAAGCTCAATTAAAATGAAAATGAGATTTGAAGACATATTTCTTCACCAAAAGTAATGCAAATGTCCAGTACACACACACACACACACACACACACACATACACACACACACACACACAGATGCTGGGAAAACATTATAGCTACTAAAAATGCAACCGAAGCACTATAAATGACACCTTCAAGGATACTAGGATGGCTTTAGTACAAGAGACAGACACTAACATGTTTCATCAGAGAGGTTGAAATCAATTGCTTCATATGTTGATGGTCTGAATATAAAATAGGACAATCCCTTGAATAGTCAGACTACTGTTTCCTTATCACAAACAATGTAAAATTACTCTGTAATTGAAGGGTTCTGTTCCTAAATGTAAAACCAGGAAAACAGAAATTATGATTATATAAAATATTTTATAAAAATTCATAATAGCAGATTTCATAGCAAACAAACATATATAACAATAACATTATATGTAACATTATATAACATTGTATATATGACATTATAAATAACAATTTATAACAAACAACATACTACTGTTGACTCATTTTGAAAGGATAAATGGATATGTATACAGTCAAACAGTTTGTGGCAATAAAAATTAATGAAGTACTAACATATACCCTGTGCAGATAGAAGAAACAGATAACAGAAGGTAAAAGATTGTCATTTACATGAAATGTACAGAGGACAAATTTATACAAGCCGAACCCCAAATACATCTGAGTGGCTTCTTGGCCTGAAGAATGTTAGTGACTGCTAATGTATATGAGGAATCTTTTGAGAATGATGAAAATATTCCTAGGTCATATATTGCTGGAGGGTGCACAATTCTATAAGAATATTTAAAACCATAGAAATTTCACCTTTAATGGTGAATCTTGTTTACAAGAATAAATAAGTCATAATTATAATAGAACAGCAGTTCTCAATCTATGGGTCACAACTCCTATGTGGGCTGACAACCGTTTCACAGGAGTCTCCTAAGAACATCAGAAAATTCAGTTATGTACATTATGATTTATAGCAGTAGCAAAATTATACTATGAAGTAACAATGAAAATAAATTTTTGGTTTGGGATCACCAAACCAAGAGAATCTGTATCAAAGGCTCGCAGTATTAGGAAAGTTGAGAACCACTGTACTAGCATGATCACTCCTCTTCTGAAAATGCCTACCTTGTCTAAATCTACCCACAAAGACAGTATTTTATTTCATGTACACCATAATGTTGTCAGTAATAATACATATAGCTATCTTATTATGACTTCTCATTCTGCTATGGTTCCTTAATATTGAATTATTGACCTCTCGGTGAACAATCAGATGAATCTTGGAACTTTTCTACATTACATTAAACACTACATGCAATAGTTTTATGTGTAAACCTTTATCTAAACTCAACTATTCCTAGGAATTAAGTACAAAGAAAATATGTATCATTTTAATTTTGCTTTTTATTTATTTCTTTATTTTTTGAGACTTGTATGTATAAGTATTGAATTTATCTCACTTCATTCATTATAAAATCTATGCCTTCTTCTGTAATTATTATTGTTATATATTTATGAATACACATATATAAACAGACACACACACATACAGAAATAGAAAGAGGAAGAAAGAGAGAAAGAAACACACACTACCAAGTCCATCTAGCATTGCTTATATGCACGTGTTTTAATGTTGGCCACGTGAAACTAGAAAAAATATTAGAATCCTAAAGCTTGCTCCTAGAGAAAATCAATTTCTCCTTTATTCAGGGGCTGTTGATATGTATTTCTCATTCTTGGGATAGGGACTTGTGATATTTTCCTTATCCATGTTGGTGTGTTAACTAGTATTATCATTACACAGGTCTTGCTTAAGCCACCATATTGTTGAGGTTTCATGAGTTCAGCATGCATGTCAGGTATAGGAGATACTATCTAGCACATATTCTAGTCTTCTCGCTTTTGTAATACCTTTGCTTTCTTTTACATGATGTTCATGCATTCTTAAATATAGGGGTTGCATTGCATATACTACAGCTGAGACTGGAACAGCATGGTCATTTATCCTCTATGTTTTGATCAGTAGCAGATGTCTTTGATACTCTCTTTCTGTTTCAGAAAGAAGGTGCTTTAATGAGAGCTGGGAGTTACATGCTCCTGTGTGTAATTATGTACTTAGCATATATTTTGATTAGGAAAATGGCAATAGTGAGTTCACCTCTAGAGTTCATAAACTCCTAGCCAGAGACAGTTGGCTAAATGTATAGGACCAGATATAGATTTCCTACTGAAAGGGCCTTAAATCTAATTAGTCAGGAGTAGTTTATCTCTAAGATAAAAGTGCCACTATTGTATCCTTTAAGGAACATCTTGTCATGCTGGTCATCATAGTTGTTCACAACCTTTACACTTTGACATGGCTGTTGATTACATTTCTCTTTGGAAACTTACATAGTGTTTTCAGTACCATGAGAGCTAGTCTTCAAGAAGAAGGCTTCCAGGCCATTTCTAGCTCAAGACCTCCAAATCCTATGTCTAAAGTATGTGCTGTCTTCAGAAATAAGGTTTTACTCTCAAGTTTTGGGAGGCGACAAAGGGTAAGAAAATAAATGATTCAATTAACAAAAAGATGAAAGATCTGAACACAAGGTTCCCCAAAGAAGACATAAAATGGTTGAGGAACATCATCAATAGTTCTCAACTTTTCCTGAGTCACAGATGATATAATCAAAACCCTCAGCAAAATGGTAAACACGTCAATTTACAAAAAAAGAGTAAGCTTTCAATTCATCAAAGACAAACACACCAAGAACACTACCACGTATAATAGCAATAAAATATATCTAAGGATAAACTTAATCAAGGAGATAAAAGACTCCTTCAGTGAAACGTTTGAATCTCTAAAGAAACCAAAGAAAACATTGGAAGACATAAGACTTCCCATGCGTAATGATTTTTAGAATTAACCTTGTAAAAATATCCACATAACCAAAATCAATTACAGATTCAACACAACCACAATCAAGATCCCCATGACTTTCTTCACAATATAACAAAACAATCCTAAAATCCACACAATATCAAAAAACCCAAAGCCATCCTGAGGAAAAAAAAAAACAGTTCTGGAGGGATTATCATATCACATTTTGAGCTAAGTTATATAACCATAGTAATAAAGCCAGCATAGAACTGATATAAAAACAGATCACTGGAACAAGACTGAAGAACCCAAACTGAATGCACATGATTATAGGCATCTGTTATTTGACAAAGATCTAAAATACATACTAAAAGAGTGATAGCATCTTCAACAAATGGTGTTGAGGAAATCGGGTGTCCAAATGTAGGAGAAAGAAATTAGACCTATATTCATCACCCTTTGTCAAAATTAGCTCTAAGAGGATCAAAGATCTCAAAGTAAAATCCAAAATGCTGAAACATCTAGAAGAAATAATGAGTAATGAAATGTAAGAAGTATTTCTGAATAGGACTCCATTTGCCTGAGAATTTGTCTAACAATTGATAAATTTGACTTCATACAATCTGAAGAGCAAAGAAAACACTCAATGCAGTGAAAAGTAAATCCGTGTTATGAGACTCAGTCTTTTTCAACTCTATATCTGAAAAAGATTAATATCCAGAATTGACAAAGCACCGACAAACCAAAAAACAAACAAACAAACAACAAGAACAAAACACTGAAGTGATCAAATAAAATGGGCTATATATAAACACAGAGTTCTCAAAACTGGCTAAATTGCTATGGGTAGCTATCAGGGATATGCTAACTGAAATGTTATGTATAAATGAGAAACTTAAGACACTTAAGACATAAAGTGTTTCTTTCACTGATTTCTGGAATCAATCTCTCTCTCTCCCTTTCTTTCTTTCTTTCTTTCTTTCTTTCTTTCTTTCTTTCTTTCTT